>NC_069504.1:215959009-215997332 GCF_027579735.1 Bombina bombina | reverse complement strand
TTTTTTTTTCATTTAGTTTGGTTATTACTGTAAAGCTGAAATATTTAAAGTTGTTATTACAACATATTCTAAAATGTTTGGCTACCGGAAGATCATTTTTTTTACATGTTATTAGGTAAATAGCATTTATATCCACACATCTAATAGTTTCTTTTATTTTATATTCCCTATTTGTGTTAGTGGATCTAAAGGTTTTAGTTTTATTAGCATATTTACACGCCTTGCAAGTTATGCAAGGGAAGAAGCCTTGCAACTTTTCCCCTAGCACTCCTCTGGTGGTGTTACAATTATTTTGTGTAAAAGTAGGTGCCAGTTTGCTTTTTAAATTCTTTGTCTTTTTATATACGAATTTCGGAAAATCTGTAAGTTTTTCCCCTAAATGGGGATCTGATTTTAAAACTTTCCAATGGGATTTTATTATTTTTTCCCAATATTAACCTATCTTCACTGTATTCAGTTATGAAAGGCAGGAAAATTTCTTCATTAGGTGCATTAACTGGTGAAGTTTTTTTGGATTTATATTGTAATATGTCTTTTCTTTCTACTTCTTTAACCTTCACTCTTTCCATTTCTATTTTATCTTCTGAGTATCCCCTGTCAATAAATTTTTTCTTTAGAATCTCAGACTGAGTCTCATAGTCTTCTGCTTCTTTACAATTTCTTGAACGACCTACAAACTAACAGTCAATTAGAATGAGCCTATAGCAGGCAAGATATGGCTATTTAAACAGCTCTAATAGCATGGAGAGTTAGCTTGAGAAAGGCTGATTAGGTTTACCGGAAACGCGTTGCTTACAACTCCATACAGAAACAAACAGATCGACGAGGGAATACAGCCGCAGAGCCGTGAATTAACATCAGAGCGACAACTCCCCCAAACAAGTGAGCCAATCAGAGCCCCTTCTGGAGAAGGCGAGGATCACACATTGCCAACTGAACTTTTTATCCATTTATACTAAACAACCAACTAACAAGTGCACTTGTCTATGGACTCCAGGTACCTACTATAAGCTTTGAACAAGTTTTTATTTGTTGTGTGCCATTAAAACTATTACTATAGATTCTGCAGGAACAAACATTTGTGTATAAAGAAGTTTTTGCTACAACAACTTGCAAACGAAATTTACCATTTTAATGAAAAAGGATATCTATCATTACAGTGATAAAGGAAACTCACTACTACAGTAAAAGTGATTCTATGCAAAATCGATTCTATGCATAATCGATACTGTTGAAAATCCATATTATCCTTGCTAATTCATAATTGAGATAACTATTTGAGTCATTGTTTAACGTTTTAAGATTGTTTGACAAAAGTGATATAGTTTTTAACCGAGGTTGGCCAACCTGTATTTGCTTGAAATTTGGGCATTCAGATTAAAACATAGTTCATACTTTTTATACCAAGAAAACGAACGATTTTTATACTATATTATATACATATATTTTTTATTTAAAAACTAATAAATTCTGCGTTTTTTTTACCATATATTGTTTGCATTTCATTGGGTTTTCAGCCTCTTGCAGGCGCTGGTGGGTTCTATCAAAACTTTCTTCTATTAGTTAATTCTTGGGGGTATTGAGGAAAACCCCTCTGGACTCACCAGTATATACCCTTAATTTTTGCGCTGTCTATAAAAAACCGACTGTCATACAGTTTTGGCTAAGGGTCCATTCTATATCTTGAGATCCACCGTTACTGCGGCACAGGTGTCGGACACAGGAGTAATGTTTCTGCTCCCGGAGGACGAGATCTTCACTTCCATCTCTCTTTGAGGTATAAGCCGTTTTCAACCAGCAGGAAGTTTGAATCACTTGCCAAGGTTCCCATGGCCACAAGCTCTTATTGACGATGTTCCATAACAGATAGATTCTCTTTATGTTTGCTTCCTGAATAATTCAGCTGGCAAGAGTAGTGGTATAGTTTGGCGCCTACTCGGTCAGTCACTAGTGGCAGGAAACTTAACATAGCCTTCGGTCGGCTTGTCCATTAGGGCATGTAATTTTAAACAACTTTCCCAATTTACTTTTATGATCAATTTTGCTTTGTTCTCTTGGCATTCTTAGTTGAAAGCTAAACCTAGGAGGTTTATATGCTAATGTCTTAGACATTGAACTTAGGCCGCCTCTAATCTAAATGCATTTTGACAGTTTTTCACCACTAGAGGGTGTAAGTTCATGTGTTTCATATAGACAACATTGAGTTCATGCACGTGAATTTATCGAGGAGTGAGCACTGACTGGCTAAAATGCAAGTATGTCAAAAATAACTGAAATAAGGGGCAGTTTGCAAAGGCTTAGATACAAGGTAATCACAGAGGTAAAACATATTATTTTAACTGTGTTGATTATGCAAAACAGGGGAATGGGTAATTAAGGGATTATCTATCTTTTTAAAACAACAAAAATTCTGGTGTTGACTGTCCATTTAAGTTTGCTCCGTGCACCAGCATTCCAAACATAGCACTTATTCAGAGAGCCTAAAGTGCTTGTATCATCTAGTAGACTCAATTTGCATCATTGCTGACATGATACAAGCCTCAGCTAGCTCTGAGCAGCTGCACTGAGAATATCTAGGTATGCTTCATATGCAGAAATAATGCTAACAATAGAAAAGTGATCATTTCTACTAGAAGTATTTTTGCCAATACATGTATATTGCAAATATATTCCTATACAAAGATGTGATTCTTATTTAAGCATTTCAGTTTTGGCCCTTTTAATAGTTGATCAAATTGGACACCATCAAGCTAATTGTTGAGGGCTTGCCAACTGCTCATATACAACATATATTAAGATTTTGTATTCTCATTATAATAATCTGAGACTTTAATGCATGATAATGTGTAACAACACGATAAAGGTCAGTAATTCCATTGGACACATTTATATTAAGGAATTTATGGGTGAAAGAAAAAAAAAAAAAAAGCATGAGCTCCTGAACTCAATTAAATTGATGCACTACCACATTAAGATACTGAATGGTATTATGCACTCTGGAAAGGTTTCACACACAATTTCTAACACAGAGAAGATAATTAGTGATTGTATTTTCTGCTGCTGCATTATATTCTGTTTAGCTGGAATTACAACTTTTATATTTTACTGAATGTGAACTTTTGGATTCTAATTGGGTATCATCCCTGCTATGATTGGGGTATGAATAAATGACTTTGTTTATTCTAAACCACACCAGAAGAATGCAGCCTTAATTGTCTTTTCTATAGAAATGAATCTGTAGTTATTAACTAGGCAGTCACATTTCAAACTTTCTTTCATGCATTTAAAGAAACATTTCTGTGCATTACAAAAGTGTGTCTTAAGAATAATCAGTTATATAGCCAGGGAAGATATAACACTTTGTACAGCCTCTAATGACCTACAGTCAAGAGGGTGGGCACATTAATGGTATGAAGAAAAATGGAATAGTAACTGCAATAATTTCCTAACTTTTACTTTACAGTAGCATTCACGAAGCATAATAACAGATATATAGAAAATAAGACTATTCAGATGGTGTGGAAGGTCTGTAGGTATAAAACTGTGGCACATGATTTTAACACAGATAATGGGAGTTGCTTGATGAAGCTACTATGGGAGTGTGGTTTATAACAATTTGCTGCTGATAAGATTGTGTTTAGCTCTTTTCTGGATAACCATATTTGAAATTTAAAGAGATACTAAACAAAAAAAAATCATTTTTTTAATTATTCAGACAGAGCATGCAATTTTAAGTAACTTTCTAATTTACTCCTATTATCAATTTTTCATTGTTCTCTTGCTATCTTTATTTCAAAAGCAGTTATGTAAAGCTTAAGAGCCGGCCCATTTTAGGATCATCACCCTGAATAGTGCTTGCTTATTGGTGGCTAGCCACCAATAAGCAAGCATAACCCAAGTTTTTAAATTAAGATACCAAGAGAACAAAGAAAAATTGATAATAGGAGTAAATTAAAAACTAGCTTAAAATTACATGCTCTATCTGAATCATAAAAGAAAAAAAACTAAATTTATGCTTACCTCATAAATTTCTTTCTTTTGCGTTGTACAGAGTCCACGGATTCATCCTAACTTGTGGGTTATTGTCCTTCCTGACAGGAAGTAGCAAAGAGAGCACCACAACAGAGCTGTCTATATAGCTCCCCCCTTAACTGCACCCCCCAGTCATTCGACCGAAGGCCAAGGAAGAAAAGGAGAAACTATAAGGTGCAGAGGTGACTGAAGTTTACATAAAAAAAATACTATCTGTCTTGAATAGACAGGGCGGGCCGTGGACTCGGTACATCGCAAAAGAAAGAAATTTATCAGGTAAGCATAAATTTTGTTTTCTTTTGCATGATGTACCGAGTCCACGGATTCATCCTAACTTGTGGGATACCAATACCAAAGCTTTAGGACACGGATAAAGGGAGGGACAAGACAGAAACCTAAACGGAAGGCACCACTGCTTGCAAAACTTCTCTCCCAAAAATAGCCTCCGAAGAAGCAAAAGTATCAAATTTATAAAATTTTGAAAAGGTATGAAGCGACTACCAAGTCGCAGCCTTACAAATCTGTTCAACAGAAGCATCATTTTTAAAAGCCCATGTGGAAGCTACTGCTCTAGTAGAATGAGCTGTAATCCTTTCAGGAGGCTGCTGTCGAGCAGTCTCATAAGCCAAACGGATGATGCTTTTCAGCCAAAAGGAAAGAGAAGTCGCCGTAGCCTTTTGACCCCTACGCTTTCCAGAATAGACAACAAACAAAGAAGATGTTTGACGAAAATCTTTGGTTGCCTGCAAATAAAATTTCAAAGCACGAACCACGTCCAAGTTGTGCAACAGACATTCCTTCTTACAAGAAGGATTAGGACACAGAGAAGGAACAACAATTTCTTGATTGATATTCCTGTTAGTAACAACCTTAGGTAGGAACCCAGGCTTGGTACGCAAAACAACCTTATCAACATGGAACACAAGATAAGGAGAGTCACATTGTAATGCAGATAGTTCAGAAACTCTTCGAGCTGAAGAGATAGCAACTAGGAACAAAACTTTTCAAGATAAAAGCTTAATATCTATGAAATGCATGGGTTCAAACGAACCTCCTGAAGAACTCTAAGAACTAAATTTAGACTCCATGGCAGAGCAATAGGTTTAAACACAGGCTTAATTCTAACTAAAGCCTGACAAAAAGCCCGAACGTCTGGAACATCTGCCAGACGCTTGTGCAACAAAATAGACAGAGCAGATATCTGTCCCTTTAGGGAACTAGCTGATAATCCTTTCTCCAATCCCTCTTGGAGAAAAGACAAAATCCTAGGAATCCTGATTTCACTCCAGGAAAAGCCTTTGGATTTGAAACAAAAAAGATATTTACGCCATATCTTATGATAAATTTTCCTGGTAACAGGCTTTCAAGCCTTAATCAAGGTATTTATGACTGACTCAGAGAAACCCCGCTTTGATAGAATCAAGCGTTCAATCTCCAAGCAGTCAGTTGCAGAGAAATTAGATTTGGATGCTTGAATGGACCTTGAATCAGAAGGTCCTGTCTCAATGGCAGAGACCATGGTGGAAGGGATGACATGTCCACCAGGTCTGCATACCAAGTCCTGTGTGGCCACACAGGTGCTATCAAAATCACTGATGAAAGTTGGAAACACATAAGCCAGGTTGAACGACCAGGGTACTGCTAGAGCATCTATCAGTACAGCCTGAGGATTCCTTGACCTGGAGCCATAACGAGGAAGTTTGGCATTCTGACGAGACGCCATCAGATCCAACTCTGGTATGCCCCAAAGCCGAACCAGCTGAGCAAACACCTCTGGATGGAGTTCCTACTCCCCCGGATGAAAAGTCTGATGACTTAGAAAATCTGCCTCCCAGTTCTCTACACCTGGGATATAGATCGCTGACAGATGGCAAGAGTGAGCCTCTGCCCATTGGATTATCCTTAAGACCTGTATCATCGCTAAGGAACTCTTTGTTCCGCCCTGATGATTGATATAAGCCACAGTCGTGATGTTGACCGACTGAAACCTGATGAATCTGGCCGAAGCCAGCTGAGGCCATGCCTGGAGAGCATTGAATATCGCTCTTAATTCCAGAATATTTATCGGTAGGAGAGCCTCCTCTCGAGTCCACAAACCCTGAGCTTTCAGGGAATTCCAGACTGCACCCCAGTCCAGAAGACTGGCGTCTGTCGTCACTATAACCCATTCTGGCCTGCGGAAACACATTCCCTGGGACAGATGATCCTGTGACAACCACCAAAGAAGAGTCTCTGGTCTCTTGATCCAGATTTATCTGAGGAGATAAATCTGCATAATCCCCATTCCACTGATTGAGCATGCATAGTTGCAGTTGTCTGAGATGCAAGCGAGCAAACTGAACTATGTCCATTTCCGCTACCATTAGTCCGATTACCTCCATACACTGAGCCACTGACGGCCGAGGAATGGAATGAAGAGCTCGGCAGGTGGATAAAATCTTTGATTTCCTGACCTACGTCAGAAATATTTTCATGTCTACCGAGTCTATCAGAGTCCCTAGAAATGAAACTCTTGTGAGGGGGGAAAGAGAACTCTTTTTTACGTTCACTTTCCACCCGTGAGACCTTAGAAAAGCCAACACTAAGTCCATGTGAGACTTGGCTAGTTGGAAGGACGACGCTTGAATTAGAATGTCGTCTAGATAAGGCGCCACTGCTATGCACCGTGGCCTTAGAACCGCCAGAAGGGACCCTAGCACCTTCCTGAAGATTTGCGGCGCTGTGGCCAACTCGAAAGGAAAAGCCACAAACTGATAATGCTTGTCCAGAAAGGCGAACCTGAGGAACTGGTGATGATCTTTGTGGATAGGAATGTGCAGATATGCATCCGTTAAGTCCACAGTGGTCATATATTGACCCTCCTGGATAAATGGAAAGATAGTCCGAATGGTCTCCATCTTGAAACATGGAACTCTTAGGAATTGGTTTAGGATCTTGAGATCCAGAATTGGTCTGAAGGTTCCCTCGTTTTTGGGAACTATAAACAGATTGGAGTAGAACCCCTGCCCCTGTTCTGCTTTTGGAACTGGGCAGATCACTCCCATGGTAAAAAGGTCTTCTACACAGCGTAAGAACGCCTCCCTTTTTGTCGGGTTTACAGACAATTGAGAAAGATGGAACCTCCCCCTTGGAGTGGAATCCTTGAAATCTAGAAGGTATCCCTGGGTTACAATTTCTACTGCCCAGGAAACCTGAATGTCTCTTGCCCATGCCTGAGCAAAGAGAGAGAGTCTGCCCCCTACTAGATATGGTCCCGGATCGGGGGCTACCCCTTCATGCTGTCTTAGTGGCAGCAGCAGGCTTTTTGGCCTGTTTACCCTTGTTCCAAGCCTCATTAGGTCTCCAGGTTGGCTTTGATTTTGCAAAGTTCCCCTCTTGCTTTGCAGCAGGGGAAGAGGTAGAGGGACCACTCTTGAAGTTTCAAAAGGAACGAAAATTATTTTGTTTGGTCCTTGTCTTATTTGACTTATCCTGAGGGAGGGTATAGCCCTTCCCTCCAGTAATGTCTGAAATGATCTCTTTCAATGCAGGCCCGAATAGGGTCTTACCTTTGAAAGGGATGGACAAAAGCTTAGATTTAGATGACACATCAGCTGACCACGACTTAAGCCATAACGCTCTACGCGCTAAAATGGCAAAACCTGAATTCTTAGCCGCAAATTTAGCAAGATGAAAAGCGGCGTCAGTAATAAAAGAATTAGCCAACTTAAGAGCCTTAATTCTGTCCAAAATATCATCTAGTGGGGTCTCCATCTGAAGAGCCTCTTCTAGAGCCTCAAACCAAAAGGCAGCTGCAGTGGTTACAGGAACAATGCATGCTATAGGTTGAAGAAGAAATCCTTGAACAAAAATTTTCTTTAGGAGACCCTCTAATTTTTTATCCATAGGATCAATGAAAGCACAACTGTCTTCAATAGGTATAGTTGTACGCTTAGCCAGGGTAGAAATAGCTTCCTCCACCTTAGGGACCGTCTGCCATGAGTCCTTTATGGTGTCAGAAATTGGAAACATTTTCTTAAAAACAGGAGGGGGAGAGAATGGAATACCTGGTTTATCCCACTCCTTACTAACAATGTCCGAAATCCTCTTAGGGACCGGAAACACATCAGTGTAAACAGGGACCTCTAAATATTTGTCCATTTTACACAATTTCTCTGGAACTACAATAGGTTCACAATCATCCAAAATAGCTAAAACCTCCCGGAGCAATAAGCGGAGGTGCTCTAGCTTAAATTTAAATGTTGTCATATCTGAATCTGTCTGAGAGAACATCTTTCCTGAATCAGAAATCTCTCCCTAAGACAGCAAATCCCTCATCCCTACTTCAGAACATTGTGAGGGAATATTGGATACGGCTACTAAAGCGTCAGAAGGCTCAGCATTTGTTCTTAACCCAGAGCTACTGCGCTTCCCTTGCAACCCAGGCAGCTTAGATAAAACTTATTTGAGGGTAGTATTCATAACTGAAGCCATATCTTGCAAGGTGAAAGAATTAGACGCACTAGAGGTACTTGGCGTCGCTTGTGCGGGCGTTACTGGTTGTGACACTTGGGGAGAACTATATGGCAAAATCTGATTTCCTTCTGTCTGAGAATCATCTAATGCCAAACTTTTATAAGTCAAAATATTCTGTTTGCAATTTATAGGCATATCAGTACAAGTGGGACACATTCTAAGAGGGGGTTCCACAATGGCTTCTAAACAAATTGAACAATGAGTTTCCGCAGTGTCAGACATGTTTCACAGACTAGTAATAAAGCAAGCAAGCTTGGAAAACACTTTATTTAATGAAAAAAAACACAATTTGCAAAAACGGTACTGTGCCTTTAAGAGAAAAAAAGGCATACACAAACTGCAAAACAGGTTAAAATTACTTCAATTTTTCTGAAATTTTAACAGTGTACCCACTAAGCTTTAAAAGGATTGCACCACAAGTTAATAAGCAATAAACCCCCAAATGAAAAAAAATGGATTGATAATTGTCTAAAACCAGGTAAAACCACCTAAAGCACCTTGCCACAGCTCTGCTGTGGCCCTACCTGCCCTTAGGAAGCAATAATATGGGGTTTAAAGCTTCAATTAGTCCCTCAGAAGACTATCAGGAGAAGTTGCTTGCTGCTTGCAAATGTAGGCCCCGCCCACCTCACTCGATGTTGCTGGGGCCTACACAAAACTAACAAACCCTGCCTGAAAATGTTACTCCCAGACACAAAAACCTTTTTCCCAAATTCACAAAAACTGAGTGCCCACAAAAAATTAACCCTTTATGCAAGCTAGTAAAAACCTCTGATAACACTAGGATTACTGCTTACCTTTCCCCTAATGGGGACACTGTCAGCCTTTCTGAGTTAACACAGTCTCTGCAGAAAATATGACTGAACATACCTCATTGCTGTATAGCAAGAAACCGTTTTCCTGTACTCCTCAGCTTCTGTGGGAACAGCAGTGGACCTTAGTTACAAATGCTAAAATCATCATCCTCCAGGCAGAAATCTTCATCTATGTCCTGCCTGAGAGTAAATAGTACAACACCGGTACCATTTAAAAATAACAAACACTTGATTGAAGATAAAATAAAACTAACAGTTTAACACTTCTTCTCTTTACTCTTCCTGCTTAGAGTCAGCAAAGAGAATGACTGGGGGGTGGAGTTAAGGGGGAGCTATATAGACAGCTCTGCTGTGGTGCTCTCTTTGCTACTTCCTGTCAGGAAGGACAATATCCCACAAGTTAGGATGAATCCGTGGACTCGGTACATCATGCAAAAGACATTGGGTTTAGTATCCCTTTAATACCTATGCATTCTCAATATAAAGTAGTACATATCAGGACAGGGAAACACTGTATAAGTCATTATCACTTTCAAACCTGCAAGATGTAGCTAGTAGCTTTTGTTCAAGAATTGGTCCTACTTCATTTGCTTTGTTTTCTTTAAAGGGACATTAAACCCAAATGTTTTCTTTCATGATTCAGATAGAGAATACCATTTTAAACAACTTTCTAATTATTTACTTCTATGATCTAATTTGCTTAATTCTCTTGATATTCTTTCCTGAAAAGCATATCTAGATAGGCAAATTAGATAATATAAGTAAATTGGAGTGTTGTTAAAAATGGTATGTTCTATCTGAATCATGAAAGAAAAATGTTGGGTTTAATGTCCCTTTAAGTATCACATGAAATACACCTATACTAAGAAAGCTTCGTTTGTGTGCATAAGTATTGTTTCTTTGTTCTTTTTGATCTGAATTCCTAGATAATTTGCAAGTTCTGTAGTTCTAGTACAGATTTATTGAATGTTCATATCATCTAGAAATGTGTGCTAATTTTACTTCTTGTTTGCAATTACTTATGAGTAAAACTACCATATAAGGAATGAAAGTTATTACAATTAAAGGGACATGGAGGTCAACATTAAACTTTTATGATTCTGTTTTAAATTCACATATCAAATTTACACTGATCTCTTGGTATCCTCTGCTGAAAAGCATATGTACATATCTCTAGTGGCTGTAATGCTCTACTGGGAGCTGGTGATTGGTAGCAACAGGGGCAGAACCACCATTGTTGAAGCAGGTACAGGCACCAGGGCCCATGTTTTGAGTAATCTCATAGCAGCCAGTCTATACATAGGTTTGTGCAGAATGTGTACAATCCTAATGCACTGGAGCCTTTTATTAGTGCAGGTTACAGGTATATCCTATCTATACTCAAAGTCATTATACAAAACAGCATGCCAATTATTACTATTGCTTACTACTGAGTTTCCTTTGGGGGCATAAAAGCAATTTGTACCAGGGCCCTCTGTTGAGTAGGTCCACTACTGGGTGGAAACATACATTTGTCTTGACACTGGCTCACCAGATGTGTTCAGCTGGCTCCAAGTAGTGGATTGCTTCTCTGGACTTGATTTTAACAATGCGCTTAATCCCTTTTAAGGGGTTAAACACAGTTATATACAAGCAATAGTGCAATGATAAAATGCCCCAAACATAGAATAATTTCTATTTTCATTTGTATGTCCCTTTAATACCAATAATCTCTCGATCTATCAATCAATCTATTTATCATCTGTCTTTCCTCCTAATTTTAAAGACTTATACATTATTTTAGAATTATAAATATTTGGGGGACTCGTCTGTATTTCGAGATTTGTCAGTGGAGAACAGTAAGTAAACGGTGTTAAACTACAAAGAAGATTGCAGTCTGACGAAGCAACAACCCTCCACTGCCCTAAACTCACACTTTGCACTGTGCATGTATCCGAGTGTCTGTGTATCTGAGTGAAGGTGCGCATAAGTATATATCTGAGTGTGTGTATTTTTATGTGTGTGCGCGCATCTGTATGTGTATCTGTGTGTGTGTGCGCATATCTGTGTGTGTGTGCACTTGAGTAAGTGTGCACGCATCTGAATGTGTATCTGTATGTGTGCGTGTATTTGAGTGTGTGCACCTGAGTAAGTGTGCGCGCATCTAAATGTGTGTGTGCGTACGTATGTGTGTGCGTATCTGCCTGTGTGTTTGTGCATCCGAGTAAATGTGTGCATCTCAGTGTGTGTTTGTGCATCTCAGTGTTTGTATTGGATTGTGTGCATATCTGAGATTGTTGAGGTAACTGTGTGGCAATGTCAGTATGTATGCTTGTATGTGTGTTTATTTGTCAGTGTTTGTCTACATTGGAGATTATTTCGTGTCTTACAGAGCAAGTCTGCCATTTTGTATTATATGTATTATATTGTGTGGATGCCTGATGGTATATATGTATCTGACACAGTATGAATGTGTGTATCTGAGTATTGTTCTTTAAATATGATTGTCACTAGTGTTTCACTTATGGTATGGACAAAGCTGATAGGTCTAAGATAAATACAGTGAACTTGAACTGAACAAAAAACATAAATTATGCTTACCTAATAATTATCTTTTCTTCTGATGGAAAGATTTCACAGCTGCATTCATTACTTTTGGGAAATAAGAACCTGGCCACCAGGAGGAGGCAAAGACACTCCAGCCAAAGGCTTAAATACTCCTCCCACTCCCCTCATCCCCCAGTCATTCTGCCGAGGAACAAGGAACAGCAGAAGAAATACCAGGGTGAAAGGTGCCAGAAGAAAAAAATAAAGCTGTGGACTCTTTCCTTCAGAAGAAAAGGTATCACTTAAGCATAATTTATGTTTCTCTTCTTAAATGGAAAGAGTCCACAGCAGCATTCATTACTTTTGGGAAAACACCCAAGCTATAGAGGACACTGAATGCCAAGACAGGAGGGTACAATAGGCGGCCCATTCTGAGGGCACTAAGCCTGAAACCACTGCCCACAAAAAAAACAGCCTCGCCCGAAGCCAAGAAAACTTTGAAAAGGAAAAGCCCCGAATACGCTGACCTGCAGGTAGTCAAGTGCCTAGCTAGAGACCGAAAAAAGTAAATTTATGCTTACCTGATAAATTAATTTCTTCTATGATACGAAGAGTCCACGGATTTATTCCTTACTTGTGGGATATTAACCTCCTGCTAACAGGAAGTGGCAAAGAGCACCACAGCAGAGCTGTATATATAGCTCCTCCCTTCCCTCCACCCCCAGTCATTCGACCGAAGGTTTAGGAAGAGAAAGGAAAAGCTAAAGGTGCAGAGGTGACTGAAGTTATAAAAAATAAAATATAATCTGTCTGAAAAATGACAGGGAGGGCCGTGGACTCGTCGTATCGTAGAAGAAATTAATTTATCAGGTAAGCATAAATTTACTTTTCTTCTACAAGATACGAGTCCACGGATTTCATCCTTACTTGTGGGATACAATACCAAATCTACAGGACACGGATGAAACGGGAGGGACAAGACAGAGACCTAAACGGAAGGCACCACTGCTTGAAGAACCTTTCTCCCAAAAATAGCCTCAGAAGAAGCAAAAGTATAAAATTTGGAAAATTTGGAAAAAGTATGAAGAGACGACCAATTGCAACCTTGCAAATCTGTTCAACAGAAGCATCGTTTTTAAAAGCCCATGTGGAAGCCACAGCCCTAGTAGAATGAGCCGTAATTCTTTCAGGAGGCTGCTGTCCAGCAGTCTCATATGCCAGGCGGATGATACTCCTCAGCCAAAAAGAAAGAGAGGTAGCCGTAGCTTTCTGACCTCTACGCTTTCCAGAATAAACAATGAATAATGAAGATGATTGATGGAAATCCTTAGTCGCCTGTAAGTAAAACTTCAAGGCACGGACCACGTCCAGGTTATGTAACAGACGCTCCTTCTTAGAAGAAGGATTAGGACACAAGGAAGGAACAACAATTTCATGATTAATATTATTATTTGAAACACCCTTAGGAAGGAATCCAGGTTTGGTACGCAAAACCACCTTATCAGAATGAAATATAAGATAAGGCGAATCACATTGTAATGCTGAAAGCTCAGAAACTCTACGAGCAGAAGAAATAGCAACCAAAAACTAAACTTTCCAAGATAACAATTTAATATCTATGGAATGCATGGGTTCAAACGGAACCCCTTGAAGAACTCGAAGAACTAAATTCAAACTCCAGGGGGGAGTAATTGGTCTAAATACAGGCTTAATTCTGGTTAGAGCCCGACAAAAACACTGAACATCTGGAACATCTGCCAAACGTTTGTGTAGTAAAATTGACAAAGCAGAAATCTGTCCCTTTAAGGAACTTGCTGATAACCCTTTCTCCAATCTTTCTTGGAGAAAAGACAGAATCCTGGGAATCCTAACTTTACTCCATGAGAAGCCTTTGGATTCACACCAAAAAAGATATTTACGCCATATCTTATGATAGATCTTTCTAGTGACAGGCTTACGTGCCTGTATCAAAGACCGAATCTAAGAATCCCCGCTTAGATAAAGTCAAGCCTTCAATCTCCAAGCAGTCAGCTGCAGAGAATTTAGATTTGGATGTTGGAAAGGTCCTTGAATGAGAAGGTCCTGTCTCAAAGGAAGTTTCCACGGTGGCAGAGAGGACATGTCCACTAGAGATCTGCATACCAAGTCCTGCGTGGCCACGCAGGTGTGATCAGGATTACCGAAGCTTTCTCCTGTTTGATCCGAGCAATCACGCATGGAAGGAGAGGAAACGGTGGAAACACATAAGCTAGGCTGAACGACCAAGGCACTGCCAATGCATCTATTAGTTCGGCCTGAGGATCCCTCGACCTTGATTCGTATCTTGGAAGCTTGGCATTCTGTCGAGATGCTATCAGATCCAATTCCGGTCTGCCCCATTGAAGAATAAGTGAGGCAAACAACTCCGGTTGGAGTTCCCACTCCCCCGGATTAAAAGTCTGTCGACTTAGAAAATCCGCCTTCCAGATCTCTACTCCTGGGATGTAGATTGCCGACAGATAAGAGTGGGCCTTCGCCCATTGAATTATCTTGGATACTTCTGTCATCGCTAAGGAATTCCTCGTCCCCCCCCTGATGATTGATATAAGCCACAGTCGTGATGTTGTCCGACTGGAATCTGATGAATTTGGCCGAAGCCAACTGAGGCCATGTCTGAAGCGCATTGAATATTGCTCTCAATTCCAGAATATTGATTGGAAGTAGAGACTCCACCTGAGTCCATACACCCTGAGCCTTCAGGGAATTCCAGACTGCACCCCAGCCCAGGAGGCTGGCGTCCGTTGTCACTATCACCCACGAGGGTCTGCGGAAACACGTCCCCTGGGACAGATGATCCGGCGACAACCACCAAAGAAGAGAGTCTCTGGTCTCTTGATCCAGATTTATCTGAGGAGATAAATTTGCATAGTCCCCATTCCACTGTCCGAGCATGCACAGCTGCAGTGGTCTGAGATGAAAGCGAGCAAACGGAATGATGTCCATTGCCGCTACCATTAATCCAATTACCTCCATACACTGAGTCACTGATGGCGAGGAATGGACTGAAGGGCTCGGCAAGTATTTAGAATCTTTGATTTTCTGATATCCGTCAGAAATATTTTCATGTCTACAGAGTCTATCAGAGTTCCCAAGAAGGGAACCCTTGTCCGTGGAACTAGTGAACTCTTTTCTAGGTTCACCTTCCAACCGTGAGTTCTCAGAAAGGACAACACTGTGTCTGTATGAAATTTTGTTAGATAAGTTGACACTTGAATCAAAATATCGTCCAGATAAGGCGCCACTGCTATGCCCCGCGGTCTGAGAACCACCAGAAGGGACCCTAAAACCTTTGTGAAGATCCTGGGTAGTGTGGCCAACCCGAAGGGAAGAGCCACAAACTGAAAATGTTTGTCCAGGAAGGCAAACCTTAGGAACTGATGAAGATCCTTGTGAATAGGGATATGAAGGTATGTATCATTCAAGTCCACGGTAGTCATATATTGACCCTCCTGGATCATTGGTAAAATTGTTCGGATAGTCTCCATCTTGAACGATGGGACTCTGAGAAACTTGTTTAGACACTTGAGATCTAAAATGGGTCTGAAAGTTCCCTCTTTCTTGGGAACCACGAAAAAATTTGAGTAAAACCCTGTCCCTGTTCCAGTCTTGGAACAGGACAAATTACTCCCATAAGTAGAGAGGTCTTTTACACAACGTAAGAACGCCTCTTTTTTTATCTGGTCTACAGATAATCACGAAAGAAGAAATCTCCCTCTTGGGAGAAAATCCTTGAATTCCAGTTGATACCCGTGGGTCATGATTTCCAAAGCCCAGGGGTCCTGAACATCTCTTGCCCAAGCCTGGGCAAAGAAAGAAAGTCTGCCCCCTACGAGATCCGGTCCCGGATCGGGGACTGCCCCTTCATGCTGTCTTTGTAGCAGCAGCGGGCTTCTTGGGTTGTTTACCTTTGTGGAAGAAGAGGAAGCAGAGGGTACTCCTTTAAAATTTCGAAAAGAACGAAAATTATTTTGTTTACCCCTCATCTTAACAGACTTATCCTGAGGTAGGGTGTGACCTTTACCTCCAGTAATGTCAGAAATGATTTCCTTCAACTCAGGCCCAAATAGGGTCTTACCCTTGAAAGGAATAGCTAAGAACTAAGATTTTGATGACACATCAGCAGACCATGATTTTAGCCATAACGCTCTACGCGCTAAAATGGCAAATCCTGCATTTTTAGCCGCCAATTTAGCAATTTGAAAGGCGGCATCTGTAATAAAAGAATTAGCTAGCTTGAGAGCCTTAATTCTATCCAAAATGTCCTCTAAAGGGGTCTCAACCTTCAGACTCTTCTAGAGCATCAAACCAAAAACCTGCTGCAGTAGTAACTGGAACAATGCAAGCTGTAGGTTGTAAAAGAAAACCCTGATGAATAAATAATTTCTTTAGAAGACCCTCTAACT
The DNA here is from genome assembly GCF_027579735.1 of Bombina bombina. Lineage (NCBI taxonomy): Eukaryota > Metazoa > Chordata > Amphibia > Anura > Bombinatoridae > Bombina > Bombina bombina. Next base: position 215,981,002 of record NC_069504.1, on the reverse strand, counting down.
TCTTATCCATAGGGTCTTTGAAAGCACAACTGTCTTCAATAGGTAAATTTGTACGCTTAGCCAGGGTAGAAATAGCTCCCTCCACCTTAGGGACCGACTGCCAAGAGTCCCGAATGGTGTCTGGTATGGGATACATTTTCTTGAAATTAGGAGGGCGGGAGAACTGTATACCCGGTCTGTCCCATTCCTTTTTTATAATTTCCAAAATTCTTTTAGGAACCGGAAAACCATCAGTGTAAGTAGGTACCTCTAGATATTTGTCCATTTTACACAATTTCTCTGGTGGTATCACAATAGGGTCAAAATCATCCAGAGTCGCTAAAACCTCCCGAAGTAACAGGCGGAGGTGTTCTAGCTTAAATTTAAAGGACATGACGTCTGAATCTGTCTGAGGTAACATATTTCCTGAGTCTGAAAGTTCTCCCTCAGACAACAATTCCCTGACCCCCAACTCAGAGCCCTGTGAGGGTACATCAGAAATAGCCAATAAAGCATCAGAGGATTCAGTATTCACATTAATACCTGACCTACTGTGTTTACCCTGTAACACTGGTAACTTAGATAATACCTCTGTAAGGGTAGTTGACATAACTGCAGCCATATCCTGCAGAGTAAAAGAATTAGACGCGCTTGAGGTACTTGGCGTCGCTTGTGTGGGCGTTAAAGGTTTTGACACTTGGGGAGAATTAGATGGCATATCCTGATTCTCTTCAGACTGAGAATCATCCTTAGGCACACTTTCTTTACCTAAAATATGCTTTTTACATTGTAAGGCCCTTTCAGTACAAGAGGTACACAAAGTAAGCGGGGGTTCTAAACACATAGAGCAATTAGTTTCCTCAATGTCAGACATGTTGAACAGACTAGTAATGACCACAATAGTCGTAGAACACCTTATCTATTGATTTCAACAACTTTTAGAAAAATGTGTACTGCGCCTTTAAGAAATAAAAAAGCGCAGAATTTTTCCTAAACTGTCTAAAACGTTAAATAACGCTACACAATTAAATATACTGATTCAATTGGCCCAAAAATTATTGCACCCTATAAGCAAAGAGTGAATTTACTCTCTAAGAGACATTTTATAGCAAAAAATATATCTTAAGTGAAAAAATTACCCCTACCTAACTGCCCCAAGGGTACTGCAAAATGACTCGACAACGATCCGGTGAACAGAACATAAGTTTAGGCCCCACCGGAGCCTTCTCAGTCAGAGTAAACTGTGCATCTGAGCGCGCGAAATAGGCCCCGCCCATCATGGACGTCGTCCTCACAGTCTGTATAACCGCATGGGAAGCGGTTTGAAAATTAAGCCATGTGATCCCCTTAAACACCATTAATAACACTGCAGCCCTATTGACTCTTTTGAAATAAAAACAGAATTTATGCTTACCTGATAAATTACTTTCTCCAACGGTGTGTCCGGTCCACGGCGTCATCCTTACTTGTGGGATATTCTCTTCCCCAACAGGAAATGGCAAAGAGCCCAGCAAAGCTGGTCACATGATCCCTCCTAGGCTCCGCCTACCCCAGTCATTCGACCGACGGACAGGAGGAAATATGCATAGGAGAAACCATATGATACCGTGGTGACTGTAGTTAGAGAAAATAATTCATCAGACCTGATTAAAAAAACCAGGGTGGGCTGTGGACCGGACACACCGTTGGAGAAAGTAATTTATCAGGTAAGCATAAATTCTGTTTTCTCCAACATAGGTGTGTCCGGTCCACGGCGTCATCCTTACTTGTGGGAACCAATACCAAAGCTTTAGGACACGGATGAAGGGAGGGAGCAAATCAGGTCACCTAAACGGAAGGCACCACAGCTTGCAAAACCTTTCTCCCAAAAATAGCCTCCGAAGAAGCAAAAGTATCAAATTTGTAAAATTTGGCAAAAGTGTGCAGAGAAGACCAAGTCGCTGCCTTACATATCTGGTCAACAGAAGCCTCGTTCTTGAAGGCCCATGTGGAAGCCACAGCCCTAGTGGAGTGAGCTGTGATTCTTTCAGGAGGCTGCCGTCCGGCAGTCTCATAAGCCAATCGGATAATGCTTTTAAGCCAAAAAGAAAGAGAGGTAGAAGTTGCTTTTTGACCTCTCCTTTTACCAGAATAAACAACAAACAAAGAAGATGTTTGTCTGAAATCTTTAGTAGCCTCTAAATAGAATTTTAGAGCACGGACTACGTCCAAATTGTGTAACAAACGTTCCTTCTTTGAAACTGGATTCGGACACAAAGAAGGTACAACTATCTCCTGGTTAATATTTTTGTTGGAAACAACTTTCGGAAGAAAACCAGGCTTAGTACGCAAAACCACCTTATCTGCATGGAACACCAGATAGGGCGGAGAACACTGCAGAGCAGATAACTCTGAAACTCTTCTAGCAGAAGAAATTGCAACCAAAAACAAAACTTTCCAAGATAATAACTTAATATCTACGGAATGTAAGGGTTCAAACGGAACCCCTTGAAGAACTGAAAGAACTAGATTTAGACTCCAGGGAGGAGTCAAAGGTCTGTAAACAGGCTTGATTCTAACCAGAGCCTGAACAAATGCTTGAACATCTGGCACAGCTGCCAGCCGTTTGTGAAGTAAAACAGATAAAGCAGAGATCTGTCCCTTCAGAGAACTTGCAGATAATCCTTTCTCCAAACCTTCTTGTAGAAAGGATAAAATCTTAGGAATTTTTATCTTGTTCCAGGGGAATCCTTTAGATTCACACCAACAGATATATTTTTTCCATATTTTATGGTAAATTTTTCTAGTTACAGGCTTTCTAGCCTGAATCATAGTATCTATTACAGAATCTGAAAACCCACGCTTTGATAAAATCAAGCGTTCAATCTCCAAGCCGTCAGTTGGAGGGAAACCAGATTCGGATGTTCGAATGGACCTTGAACAAGAAGGTCCTGTCTCAAAGGTAGCTTCCATGGTGGAGCCGATGACATATTCACCAGGTCTGCATACCAAGTCCTGCGTGGCCACGCAGGAGCTATCAAGATCACCGAAGCCCTCTCCTGATTGATCCTGGCTACCAGCCTGGGAATGAGAGGAAATGGTGGGAACACATAAGCTAGGTTGAAGGTCCAAGGCGCTACTAGTGCATCCACTAGAGTCGCCTTGGGATCCCTGTATCTGGACCCGTAGCAAGGAACCTTGAAGTTCTGACGAGACGCCATCAGATCCATGTCTGGAATGCCCCATAATTGAGTTATTTGGGCAAAGATTTCCGGATGGAGTTCACACTCCCCCGGATGGAAAGTCTGACGACTCAGAAAATCCGCTTCCCAATTTTCCACTCCTGGGATGTGGATTGCAGACAAGTGGCAGGAGTGATCCTCCGCCCATTGAATTATTTTGGTCACTTCTTCCATCGCCAGGGAACTCCTTGTTCCCCCCTGATGATTGATATATGCAACAGTCGTCATGTTGTCTGATTGAAACCGTATGAATTTGGCCTTTGCTAGTTGAGGCCAAGCTTTGAGAGCATTGAATATCGCTCTCAGTTCCAGAATGTTTATCGGGAGAAGAGATTCTTCCCGAGACCATAGGCCCTGAGCTTTCAGGGGTTCCCAGACCGTGCCCCAGCCCACCAGACTGGCGTCGGTCGTGACAATGACCCACTCTGGTCTGCGGAAGCTCATTCCCTGTGACAGATTGTCCAGGGTCAGCCACCAACGGAGTGAATCTCTGGTCTTTTGATCTACTTGAATCGTCGGAGACAAGTCTGTATAATCCCCATTCCACTGTCTGAGCATGCACAGTTGTAATGGTCTTAGATGAATTTGTGCAAAAGGAACTATGTCCATTGCTGCAACCATCAATCCTATTACTTCCATGCACTGCGCTATGGAAGGACGAAGAACGGAATGAAGTACTTGACAAGAGCTTAGAAGTTTTGATTTTCTGACCTCTGTCAGAAAAATCCTCATTTCTAAGGAATCTATTATTGTTCCCAAGAAGGGAACTCTTGTTGACGGGGACAGAGAACTTTTTTCTTTGTTCACCTTCCATCCGTGAGATCTGAGAAAGGCTAGGACGATGTCCATATGAGCCTTTGCTTTTGACAGAGACGACGCTTGAATCAGGATGTCGTCCAAGTAAGGTACCACTGCAATGCCCCTTGGTCTTAGAACCGCTAGAAGGGACCCTAGTACCTTTGTGAAAATTCTCGGAGCAGTGGCTAATCCGAATGGAAGTGCCACAAACTGGTAATGCTTGTCCAGAAAGGCGAACCTTAGGAACTGATAATGTTCCTTGTGGATAGGAATATGTAGGTACGCATCCTTTAAATCCACCGTGGTCATAAATTGACCTTCCTGGATGGTGGGAAGGATCGTTCGAATGGTTTCCATTTTGAACGATGGAACCCTGAGAAATTTGTTTAGGATCTTGAGATCTAAAATTGGTCTGAATGTTCCCTCTTTTTTGGGAACTATGAACAGGTTGGAGTAAAACCCCATCCCTTGTTCTCCTATTGGAACTGGATGAATTACTCCCATCTTTAACAGGTCTTCTACACAATGTAAGAATGCCTGTCTTTTTATTTGGTTTGAAGATAATTGAGACCTGTGGAACCTTCCCCTTGGGGGTAGATCCTTGAATTCCAGAAGATAACCTTGAGAAACTATTTCTAGTGCCCAAGGATCCTGAACATCTCTTGCCCAAGCCTGAGCGAAGAGAGAAAGTCTGCCCCCCACCAGATCCGGTCCCGGATCGGGGGCCATCCCTTCATGCTGTTTTGGTAGCAGTGGCAGGCTTCTTGGCCTGCTTACCCTTGTTCCAGCCTTGCATCGGTCTCCAGGCTGGTTTGGGTTGTGAAGTATTACCCTCTTGCTTAGAGGATGTAGAATTAGAGGCTGGTCCGTTTCTGCGAAAGGGACGAAAATTAGGCTTATTTTTAGCCTTAAAAGACCTATCCTGAGGGAGGGCGTGGCCCTTTCCCCCGGTGATGTCTGAAATAATCTCTTTCAAATCAGGACCAAACAGTGTTTTACCCTTGAAAGGGATGTTAAGCAATTTTGTCTTGGAAGACACATCCGCTGACCAAGACTTTAGCCAAAGCGCTCTGCGCGCCACGATAGCAAACCCTGAATTTTTCGCCGCTAATCTAGCTAATTGCAAAGCGGCATCTAAAATAAAAGAGTTAGCCAGTTTAAGTGCTTGAACTCTGTCCATAACCTCCTCATACGAGGATTCTTTATTGAGCGACTTTTCTAGTTCTTCGAACCAGAAACACGCTGCCGTAGTGACAGGAACAATGCATGAAATTGGTTGTAGAAGGTAACCTTGCTGAACAAACATCTTTTTAAGCAAACCCTCTAATTTTTTATCAATAGGATCTTTGAAAGCACAACTATCTTCTATAGGGATAGTAGTGCGTTTGCTTAGAGTAGAAACCGCCCCCTCGACCATGGGGACTGTCTGCCATAAGTCCTTTCTGGGGTCGACTATAGGAAATAATTTCTTAAATATAGGGGGAGGAACAAAAGGTATGCCGGGCCTTTCCCACTCCTTATTTACTATGTCCGCCACCCGCTTGGGTATAGGAAAAGCATCGGGGGGCACCGGAACCTCTAGGAACTTGTCCATCTTACATAATTTCTCTGGAATGACCAAATTGTCACAATCATCCAGAGTAGATAATACCTCCTTAAGCAGTGCGCGGAGATGTTCTAATTTAAATTTAAATGTTACAACATCAGGTTCAGCTTGTTGAGAAATTTTTCCTGAATCTGAAATTTCTCCCTCAGACAAAACCTCCCTCATGGCCCCTTCAGATTGGTGTGAGGGTATGTCAGAACAGTTATCATCAGCGTCCTCTTGCTCTTCAGTGTTTAAAACAGAGCAATCGCGCTTTCTCTGATAAGTAGGCATTTTGGATAAAATGTTTGCAATAGAATTATCCATTACGGCCGTTAATTGTTGAATGGTAATAAGTATTGGCGCACTAGATGTACTAGGGGCCTCTTGTGTGGGCAAAACTGGTGTAGACACAGAAGGGGATGATGCAGTATCATGCTTACTCCCCTCATTTGAGGAATCATCTTGGGCAATATCATTATCTGTGGCATCATTGTCCCTACTTTGTTTGGACACTATGGCACAATTATCACATAAATTTAAATGGGGAGAAACCTTAGTTTTCATACATATAGAACATAGCTTATCTGATGGTACAGACATGTTAAACAGGCTTAAACTTGTCAACAAAGCACAAAAAACTTTTAAAATAAAACCGTTACTGTCACTTTAAATTTTAAACTGAACACACTTTATTACTGAATATGTGAAAAAGTATGAAGGAATTGTTCAAAATTCACCAAAATTTCACCACAGTGTCTTAAAGCCTTAAAAATATTGCACACCAAATTTGAAAGCTTTAACCCTTAAAATAACGGAACCGGAGCCGTTTTTACATTTAACCCCTATACAGTCCCAGTTATCAGCTTTGCTGAGACCCAACCAAGCCCAGAGGGGAATACGATACCAAATGACGCCTTCTATAAGCTTTTTCAGTGGTTCTTAGCTCCTCACACATGCATCTGCATGCCTTGCTCTCCAAAAACAACTGCGCATTAGTGGCGCGAAAATGAGGCTCTGCCTATGACTAGAAAAGGCCCCCATCTGAAAAAGGTGTCCAATACAGTGCCTGCCGTTTTTTTTAAAACAATCCCCAAGATTATAATAATTATTAAGAGTTATAATCTGCAAAATATGCTTAGCAAAGTAATCGTTTTAGCCCAGAAAAATGTCTACCAGTTTTTAAGCCCTTATGAAGCCCGTAATTCTTTTACTTAAACTAAGAAAATGGCTTACCGGTCCCCATAGGGGAAATGACAGCCTTCCAGCATTACATAGTCTTGTTAGAAATGTGGCCAGTCATACCTCAAGCAGAAAAGTCTGCCAACTGTTTCCCCCAACTCAACAGTCGATTTTAGTAACGTTTGCTAAAATCATCTTCCTCTTACAAACAGAAATCTTCATCTCTTTTCTGTTTCAGAGTAAATAGTACATACCAGCACTATTTTAAAATAACAAACACTTGATTGAAGGATAAAAACTACATTTAAACACCAAAAAACTCTTAACCATCTCCGTGGAGATGTTGCCTGTGCAACGGCAAAGAGAATGACTGGGGTAGGCGGAGCCTAGGAGGGATCATGTGACCAGCTTTGCTGGGCTCTTTGCCATTTCCTGTTGGGGAAGAGAATATCCCACAAGTAAGGATGACGCCGTGGACCGGACACACCTATGTTGGAGAAATATAAAAAACGTCAAGCTGCCTCTCCCAGTGTCCCATTGAATATTTCTTATCCCAATTCAATGTCAAGTAAAAATATTTTTGAAACACAGGATTTTCAGTAATACCCTCTGTGTACAGGTCTACTGCTTACCCCTTCCCTTGCAGGGAAAAAATGTCAGCCAGTTCTGATATACCAAGTCTCCTCCGAAATAAAAGACTGAACATACCTCAATGCTGCTTGTAGCATGAAACCGTTCTCCACACTGAAGATTTCTCTTCCACTACCCTTCAGAAGCTCTGTGGGAACCAACATGGATCTTAGTAACTGCTAAGATCATCAACCTCAGGGCAGAAATCTTCTTCTTCCATATCTCCCTGAGGAACATAGTACTCACCGGTACCATTTAAAATAAAAAAATTCTTGATTGAAGAATCTAAAACTAACACCTCACTTACCTTTTCCTATTACTAACACAGGCAAAGAGAATGACTGGGGGTGGAGGGAAGGGAGGAGCTATATATACAGCTCTGCTGTGGTGCTCTTTGCCACTTCCTGTTAGCAGGAGGTTAATATCCCACAAGTAAGGATGAAATCTGTGGACTTGTCGTATCTTGTAGAAGAAATCGGATTCAACTGAGCAAACAGGCCTCCAGGAGACACAGTCTCCCAACAGTTGGTTCCTCACAACTCACCCCTCACCCTCACTAAAGAAGGGAACACCAGCCTAAACTCCCAAAGGGATAGGGCCAAGAAGAACCGAAGGAAAAAACGAAAGGTCACAAAATCAATAAAAGGAACCCCCCCCGAGTAAGCCCAGCTCACAAGGGCCCAAATGGGACACGACAAAAAAGGAGAGACTATGCCAAGACCAGGAAAAACCGGGGGTATAGGACCGGGCATAGGAACAGAGAAACCTGTCTCTCAAACGTTGTGCAAAAGCACCAAAACTCTAAGTCCTCACATCGTCCGAAATTGGAATACTAGAGTATTCCGCTTACAAAAAATGTGTAACAGACCCAAACGAAAAATCCTGAGTCAAGACACGCCACCAACAACAGGATGACAGAGAATACTTGCTGAGAAGTAAAGGCGGCCAACAAAGGAACAGGTTGCAAGGAAAACTCCCAGAAGGAGGGTACACTCTAGACAATCCACGCCGCCAGACCTACCCACAGATCTTGCAAAAAGGGGTAAGGACATAACATCCACGAGGAAGAGAGGTGATACCCAGAACCCGAGGTGGAGAAATCCTAGACCCTCTGCTTGTAAGCCAATGGAGCTAGCTACTATTTCCAACTAGATCCTGAAGATGACAACATCTCTCAGAACCCAATCCCAGCCGGGCCAGCCCCAGCAACGGCAGGTCTGAACAAGGGAACCAGAAGAACCCCAAAACCAGCTCAAGAAGAGCGGAAGAATGGCCACAGCCAATCCAACGGAGCACGGCTGCAACCCGACTCCTCAGAACAGACTACAGGACCGTAGACCCAAAAAAGTCCAACTTCGACACAGAGCCAGCAAGACTCCAGATGGAATGTAACAACCCAGAGAGAATACCCCTCTCTGATAGGGAAACTTACTATTCCTATCTCCTGAATTCAGGAGAAGCCCTAAGAAACGGACATCTCCATAAAAAGGAGAATAAGCCCCAAGAAGGAGAAAAGGCTAAAGGGTTGCACCTACCACAAGCTACAGGCTAAAGGAGAGATCAATCCCCAAGGCAGAAGCCCTGGAGTAAGGGATTCCCTTAAAAACTAACTTGCTAACATACAACCAATTTGCAATAGTAGAAGCAGTGACACTGCAAGTCCATTCACCTGCAGAGCAGTGAATACAATGGATACTACAGCAAGCTGATCAAGGGAAACCGCCTAAGGTGCAAAACAAGCCCAATAAACAACGGCACTCCGAAAACCTGGCCAACCAAGACCAGGTCAAATAATCAGAGTAAAAGGACATAGCCCAAGTTCCCAGGAACTGGGGAACACCGAACCAGCCCTGGAGCCTAAAAGTCCAGTAATAACCCACAACGTGGTCCCCAAGGGAAAATGCTGAGTGAAACTCAGCAACCGGAAGCCCCAGAGATAAACAGGTCCGAGCCCCCAATTGTTTAAACAAACAATACCCGAAAACTGAACACCCCGTCTGATATAACAATCCAAAACACAGGGGATAATATGCAATATCCAGATCCACCTGGACAACGAGAAAAACTTGCAAGTCTCAACCTAAGGAAGCAATGGTGGTAAAAGTCGTACGACGACACTAGAGCCCCTAGACTCTCCAACAGCCTCAGGACAATAAGGCAAGGCGAAACCTCATGGTCAAAACCACTCGAGCAAAGGTTGGTCTCCACATCACCTCCGAACAAGCGGATGATCACAGGGAGAAAAGAGCGCAAACCATCCCCAGCACCGGGTGGAACCCCAAGCAAGCCCAAGGAGACCATGCCCAGTATACGAAACAGGGAACAAACATCTCCCAGGCCCCTAAAAGGAGACCTAACCTGGAGACCATGGAGGAACACCAAAAAGGTCTCAGGAAAAACAGCTAGACAGTACAGTCGATGTACAATAGCTGCAGCTGGTTACATTTTGCAAACCATCCACTGCAAGGCAGCTAAACTACCCTTCAAACTACTAGCTGCAGAGGACCAAATCCAAAAAGATCATCCCAGAGCCTCAAAAGAAAAAAGGCCAAACCGCTCACCAGGCGGTAAGAAGGCGCTAAGCCCTCCAACTCTTCACCACGTGGGGGAGGAAACTCTATAGTCCGACAATACCAAACAAAAGAGAAAGTGACGCAGCGGAAAATCCACTGACCCAGTCATTCAAAGTGAAGGCTATAAGGACAGATACAATCCTCTCTGCCTTGCGGACCCCCACAGGTCCTCTAGAATGCTTAGTTGAATGTAAAACAAAAAAGAGGAGATTACATCATCCCCACATGTCTAATGAGGTGCACCATTCGAAGCAGACAGAAAATTCCCATATCTGATAAGGATAGGATCATTTAGTAATTGAAAAACATGTCTGAGCAAGACGTGAAGGCGTGCAACTCTGTATCAAAAGGCACAACATTCAGGGACAGTTACACCCACAGGGAACTGTACAGCCCCCTCCCCCCCAAGGCGGTAGACCCGGGACAATAGGGCACAAGCTAAATTGTTCATAAACGTCTGGGCTCCTCAGATGAATAATCACCAAGAATATGTGGAAGCAAAAACATGCTGCAACCTCAGGGGGGAACAAGCCGCCCTGCATGGAGGAATAATCATAAGCTGGGTTACCCAAATGTGTAGAAGTATGGAGAGGTAGGGAACTTGCCACTTGGAGGACAGAACCCCCAAAGGCGGATGGCTCAGTTGACCCTTGATTCTCCAAGCCCTAGGAACAAGGCCCTTAAATATGGCACACTGAACATAACTGATTGACATGTGTCAACAAGGCTAATCTGGATTCTTCCCCGGACGAAGAATCTGAAATTAGAACAGTCAAAGTATCAAAATCCTCCATAACTGAGTCTGAAATTTGAACTGTCTAAGCATCAGAATCCTCCATAACTGGATAGAGAATATGCCTATATAGACTATAATACAAAACCAAAACGGCACCTGACACCCACAATGGCTGGGGCATTCACCACCTCCTGTGAACCAGACCCCTGCAAACTAGAATTTCTCCGTCACCACACGGTCAGGAATGCGGAAATGGAGGACGGAACTTAATTTCGCCCGGCCAGAAGGTGAGCTGTATAGTCAAAAAAAAAGCATGCCCAACCATAAGGTTGCGTCATTTCTAAAGGCCTTTATGTTCCAACCATGAGCCTTTTAACACTACACATAAGCAGACTGAATCACATAACATGATTATAAACCCCCCTCAGGAGATATTAACCCATGATTCCAAGATACTAAAAGGAGACTCACTAAGACCCTTATGTTAAGTTAGTCCCGCAAGGTTGTAGCCTCTCGGGAAAACATCTGTAGTACAGTACATACAAAGAAAGAAAATGAAACGATCTTAAAGGAATCTACCCCGTGGAACAGGGCCCTTCAAGTTTGACGAATAGTAGCATCGCCTCCGCCTTAGACTTGAGAGAAGAAAGCAGGCAGCGGAGCGAAGATCGACAACGCTGATTGCTTATGAGGCTGTTATCATGAGTCGGGATGGGTTTGCAGAAAGACTCTTCCTGCATCTCCGGACTCTAACTTTCATCCAAGCCCTCACTGAGAGACTGACAGGATTACTTAAAACTACCGTCCCATGTCGAAGAGTACTATTCTCCATAAGAGACAAATTAAATTCTGACACTTCTCTGCCAACCTACTGGGACGAAAGGCAAAGAATGACTGGGGGATGAGGGGAGTGGGAGGAGTATTTAAGCCTTTGGTTGGGGTTTCTTTGCCTTCTCCTGGTGACCAGGTTCTTATTTCCCAAAAGTAATGAATGCAGCTGTTGACTCTTTCCATTTAAGAAGAAAATGTTACCTGATACCTCTAGATCTCAAGTTATGTATTAATCTTCACTTGTTGTGATAATTAATAGATTTGTGTCAACTAATATTTGATAAATGAGTATTATTTTAATCTGTTAGATAACCCAGATTGAATGATTGTATAAAATTAGTTAATCTAGTCAAGGTATATAAATTTATATTAAAGAATAATTCTTACTGTATCCTTCTCCTCTCTCTGCAAGATCATGCATCTGTTGCTAATGACTCATTAGTAACAACCCCTAGGCTTGATAATTTAAAAGAAATAGCCAAGATAAAAGAGTGACATCCACCTTATGCATAGGCTCAAAAGGTGGAGCCTGCTAAGCCTTTAAAACCAAATTTAGACTCCAAGGAGGAGAGAATAGTTTCTGAATGATTAAATACTGACTGATGCCTGTACAAAAAAAGAATATCAGGAAGAATATCAATCTTTTTATTAAACAAAACTGATAGGGCAGAAATCTGACCCCTGAGAGAACTAGCAATTAAAACTTTATCCAATCCATCCTACAAAAATTGCAAAATCCTAGGAATTTGAATGGAGTTCCCCCTTTGATGATTGGCATATGCTACTGCTGTAAGATTGTCTGACCTTAAATGCAGATGAGACTCCATTCTCAACAGAGGCCAATTCTAAATGGGCCATGAAAATCACACATAGTTCCAAAACATTTAATGGTCCCCTATTCTTCTGAGGAGACAAACTCCCTGTGCTTTCAAAGACCCCAGACTGCACCCCAAAAGACTTGCATCTGTCGTGATCAAAGTCCAAGTAGGGCGTACAAAAGAAGCCCTCTGAATAATAACATGATGATCCAGCCACCAAGACAGAGATGGTCTTGTTCTGGAGTCCAAATCAATTATCTTGGAAAGCGGAGTATGATTCCTGCACCATTGCCAGGGCATGCAAAGCTGAAGAGGCCTCATATGAAACAGAGAAAATGGAATAGCATCCAATCCGGTAATTATTAGGCCTAAGAGCTCCATACAAAGGACTACAGAAGGACACAAAACAGGCTGAAAATTTGAACAGGCTGCAATCAGCTTCAACTTACTTAGTTATATAGACGACAGCATCATAGAAACTGAGTTTATCTGAACACATAAAAAAAAATGAGTCTTGACTGAGGAACAAGAAAGTTATTTTTGATATCTAGAACTCAAGGTATGTATTCATCTTCACTTGTTGTAGGAGAGGGTACGCTTAGCTTATGTAGAAACAGTCCCATCCCCCTTAGGAACCATTTCCCAGAGTACAACATTAGATGCTGGCAAAGGATACATCTTCCGAAATCGAGCAGAAAAATTAAAAGAGCCACCAGGCTTAGACCAATATTTAGAAACTATCTCAGAGACATCACCAAGCACGGGAAGAACCTATGTAGATTTAGCAGAAGGTTTTAAAAATGAATTCAAACGATTAACAGACCTATTTTTAGTCACCTTAGGGTCCTTCACATTGGTAGGAGAGTGATCAGATAAGTTAGATTCTAAAGAGGTTTCGGAGACAGATAAAGAAGGTCCATAATAAATGAAAATCTTTAAAAATTAGAGATAATCAAAAACTAGGCTATATTTCCCAAAAAATTTTCTTGAAGCAAGTGAAAAACTTACCTCTTCCAAATAATTAAATAAGGACAGCGACAAAATAAAGTAGAATAGCAAGTCGGAAAAAATGAATGCAATACAGCATATTACGCATACAAGGACTAAAGCAGAAATGCACGCACATCCAGCAAGAACTAATAAGGATAAAAGTGTGTCAAACAAGTGTGAGAAACACAGATTCACGCTAACCCAAATGGCTAAAGAGCGTTATCCCGACTATCCAAAGTGCGCAAACCTGGCACACCAACATGGGCAAATCGGGCAAGCCAACACGCGCAAACCTTAACTGATAAACACTAAAGACTATAGGGAAAGCAAGTGCAAAATAAAAAATTCACAAATGTAACTGTGAATGTAACCTCACAAATTTAAAGGAACACACAAAAAACATAATTTATGCTTACCTGATAAATTCCTTTCTTCTGTTGTGTGATCAGTCCACGGGTCATCATTACTTCTGGGATATAACTCCTCCCCAACAGGAAATGCAAGAGGATTCACCCAGCAGAGCTGCATATAGCTCCTCCCCTCTACGTCAGTCCCAGTCATTCGACCAAGAATCAACGAGAAAGGAGTAACCAAGGGTGAAGTGGTGACTGGAGTATAATTTAAAAGATATTTACCTGCCTTAAAACAGGGCGGGCCGTGGACTGATCACACAACAGAAGAAAGGAATTTATCAGGTAAGCATAAATTATGTTTTCTTCTGTTATGTGTGATCAGTCCACGGGTCATCATTACTTCTGGGATACCAATACCAAAGCAAAAGTACACGGATGACGGGAGGGATAGGCAGGCTCATTATACAGAAGGAACCACTGCCTGAAGAACCTTTCTCCCAAAAATAGCCTCCGAAGAAGCAAAAGTGTCAAATTTGTAAAATTTGGAAAAAGTATGAAGCGAAGACCAAGTTGCAGCCTTGCAAATCTGTTCAACAGAGGCCTCATTCTTAAAGGCCCAAGTGGAAGCCACAGCTCTAGTGGAGTGAGCTGTAATTCTTTCAGGAGGCTGCTGTCCAGCAGTCTCATAGGCTAAACGTATTATGCTACGAAGCCAAAAAGAGAGAGAGGTAGCAGAAGCTTTTTGACCTCTCCTCTGTCCAGAATAAACGACAAACAGGGAAGAAGTTTGGCGAAAATCTTTAGTTGCCTGCAAGTAGAACTTGAGGGCACGAACTACATCCAGATTGTGTAGAAGACGTTCCTTCTTTGAAGAAGGATTTGGACACAAGGATGGAACAACAATCTCTTGATTGATATTCCTGTTAGTGACTACCTTAGGTAAGAACCCAGGTTTAGTACGCAGAACTACCTTGTCTGAGTGAAAAATCAGATAAGGAGAATCACAATGTAAGGCTGATAACTCAGAGACTCTTCGAGCCGAGGAAATAGCCATTAAAAACAGAACTTTCCAAGATAACAATTTTATATCAATGGAATGAAGGGGTTCAAACGGAACACCCTGTAAAACGTTAAGAACTAAGTTTAAACTCCATGGCGGAGCAACAGCTTTAAACACAGGCTTGATCCTAGCTAAAGCCTGACAAAAGGCCTGGACGTCTGGATTTTCTGACAGACGCCTGTGTAACAAGATGGACAGAGCTGAAATCTGTCCCTTTAATGAACTAGCTGATAAACCCTTTTCTAAACCTTCTTGTAGAAAGGACAATATCCTAGCGATCCTAACCTTACTCCAGGAGTAACCTTTGGATTCGCACCAGTATAGGTATTTACGCCATATTTTATGGTAAATCCTTCTGGTAACAGGCTTCCTAGCCTGTATCAGGGTATCAATAACCGACTCAGAAAAACCACGTTTTGATAAAATCAAGCGTTCAATTTCCAAGCAGTCAGCTTCAGAGAAGTTAGATTTTGATGTTTGAATGGACCCTGTATCAGAAGGTCCTGTCTTAGAGGTAGAGACCAAGGTGGACAGGATGACATGTCCACTAGATCTGCATACCAAGTCCTGCGTGGCCATGCAGGCGCTATTAGAATCACTGATGCTCTCTCCTGTTTGATTTTGGCAATCAATCGAGGAAGCAGCGGGAAGGGTGGAAACACATAAGCCATCCCGAAGTTCCAAGGTGCTGTCAAAGCATCTATCAGAACCGCTCCCGGATCCCTGGATCTGGACCCGTAGAGAGGAAGTTTGGCGTTCTGGCGAGACGCCATGAGATCTATCTCTGGTTTGCCCCAACGTCGAAGTATTTGGGCAAAGACCTCCGGATGAAGTTCCCACTCCCCCGGATGAAAAGTCTGGCGACTCAAGAAATCCGCCTCCCAGTTCTCCACTCCCGGGATGTGGATTGCTGACAGGTGGCAAGAGTGAGACTCTGCCCAGCGAATTATCTTTGATACTTCCATCATTGCTAGGGAGCTTCTTGTCCCTCCCTGATGGTTGATGTAAGCTACAGTCGTGATGTTGTCCGACTGAAACCTGATGAACCCCCGAGTTGTTAATTGGGGCCAAGCCAGAAGGGCATTGAGAACTGCTCTCAATTCCAGGATGTTTATTGGAAGGAGACTCTCCTCCTGATTCCATAGTCCCTGAGCCTTCAGAGAATTCCAGACAGCGCCCCAACCTAGTAGGCTGGCGTCTGTTGTTACAATTGTCCAGTCTGGCCTGCTGAATGGCATCCCCCTGGACAGGTGTGGCCGATAAAGCCACCATAGAAGAGAATTTCTGGTCTCTTGATTCAGATTCAGAGTAGGGGACAAATCTGAGTAATCCCCATTCCACTGACTTAGCATGCACAATTGCAGCGGTCTGAGGTGTAGGCGTGCAAAAGGTACTATGTCCATTGCCGCTACCATTAAGCCGATCACCTCCATGCATTGAGCTACTGACGGGTGTTGAATGGAATGAAGGACACGGCATGCATTTTGAAGCTTTGTTAACCTGTCTTCTGTCAGGTAAATCTTCATTTCTACAGAATGGAACTCTTGTGAGAGGAAAAAGAGAACTCTTCTTTTCGTTCACTTTCCATCCATGCGACCTTAGAAATGCCAGAACTAACTCTGTATGAGACTTGGCAGTTTGAAAGCTTGAAGCTTGTATTAGAATGTCGTCTAGGTACGGAGCTACCGAAATCCCTTGCGGTCTTAGTACCGCCAGAAGGGCACCCAGAACCTTTGTGAAGATTCTTGGAGCCGTAGCCAATCCGAATGGAAGAGCTACAAACTGGTAGTGCCTGTCTAAGAAGGCAAACCTTAGATACCGGTGATGATCTTTGTGAATCGGTATGTGAAGGTAAGCATCTTTTAAATCCACTGTGGTCATGTACTGACCCTTTTGGATCATGGGTAAGATTGTCCGAATAGTTTCCATTTTGAACGATGGAACTCTTAGGAATTTGTTTAGAATCTTTAAATCTAAGATTGGCCTGAAAGTTCCCTCTTTTTTGGGAACCACAAACAGGTTTGAGTAGAACCCTTGTCCTTGTTCCGACCGCGGAACCGGATGGATCACTCCCATTAATAACAGATCTTGTACACAGCGTAGAAACGCTTCTTTCTTTATCTGGTTTGTTGACAACCTTGACAGATGAAATCTCCCTCTTGGGGGAGATAATTTGAAGTCTAGAAGGTATCCCTGAGATATGATCTCTAGCGCCCAGGGATCCTGAACATCTCTTGCCCAGGCCTGGGCGAAGAGAGAAAGTCTGCCCCCCACTAGATCCGGTCCCGGATCGGGGGCTCTCGGTTCATGCTGTCTTTGGGGCAGCAGCAGGTTTCCTGGCCTGCTTGCTCTTGTTCCAGGACTGGTTAGGCTTCCAGCCTTGCCTGTAACGAGCAACAGCTCCCTCCTGTTTTGGTGCAGTGGAGGTTGATGCTGCTCCTGTTTTGAAATTCCGAAAGGGACGAAAATTAGACTGTCTAGCCTTAGCTTTGGCTTTGTCTTGAGGTAGGGCGTGGCCCTTACCTCCTGTAATGTCAGCGATAATTTCTTTCAAACCGGGCCCAAATAAAGACTGCCCCTTGAAAGGTATATTAAGTAATTTGGACTTAGAAGTAACATCAGCTGACCAGGATTTTAGCCACAGCGCCCTACGTGCCTGTATGGCGAATCCTGAGTTCTTAGCCGTAAGTTTGGTTAAATGTACTACGGCCTCCGAAATGAATGAATTAGCTAGTTTAAGGACTCTAAGCCTGTCCGTAATGTCGTCTAGCGTAGATGAACTAAGGTTCTCTTCCAGAGACTCAATCCAAAATGCTGCCGCAGCCGTAATCGGCGCGATACATGCAAGGGGTTGCAATATAAAACCTTGTTGAACAAACATTTTCTTAAGGTAACCCTCTAATTTTTTATCCATTGGATCTGAAAAAGCACAGCTATCCTCCACCGGGATAGTGGTACGCTTAGCTAAAGTAGAAACTGCTCCCTCCACCTTAGGGACCGTTTGCCATAAGTCCCGAGTGGTGGTGTCTATTGGAAACATCTTTCTAAATATTGGAGGGGGTGAGAACGGCACACCGGGTCTATCCCACTCCTTAGTAACAATTTCAGTTAGTCTCTTAGGTATAGGAAAAACGTCAGTACTCGCCGGGTACCGCAAAGTATTTATCCAACCTACACAGTTTCTCTGGTATTGCAACGGTGTTACAATCATTGAGAGCTGCTAAGACCTCCCCTAGTAATACACGGAGGTTCTCCAATTTAAATTTAAAATTTTAAATATCTGAATCCAATCTGTTTGGATCAGAACCGTCACCTACAGAATGAAGCTCTCCGTCCTCATGCTCTGCAAGCTGTGACGCAGTATCAGACATGGCCCTAGTATTGTCAGCGCACTCTGTTCTCACCCCAGAGTGATCACGCTTGCCTCTTAGTTCTGGTAATTTAGACAAAACTTCAGTCATAACAGTAGCCATATCTTGTAATGTTATCTGTAATGGCCGCCCAGATGTACTAGGCGCCATAATATCACGCACCTCCCGGGCGGGAGATGCAGGTACTGCCGCGTGAGGCGAGTTAGTCGGCATAACTCTCCCCTCGCTGTTTGGTGAAATTTGTTCAAATTGTACAGATTGACTTTTATTTAAAGTAGCATCAATACAGTTAGTACATAAATTTCTATTGGGCTCCACCTTGGCATTGGAACAAATGACACAGATATCTTCCTCTGAGTCAGACATGTTTAACACACTAGCAATAAACTTGCAACTTGGTTATAATCTTTTTTAGCAAAAACGTACTGTGCCTCAAAGAGGTACTAAACGATTAAATGACAGTTGAAATAATGAACTGAAAAACAGTTATAGCATCAAACTTTAAAACAACACAACTTTTAGCAAAGGTTTGTTCCCATTAGAAAAATAACAATAATTAAATTTGACATAAAAATTACAGAGCAACGTTTTTATTCACAGTCAATATAAAATTCTCACAGCTCTGCTGAGAGAATCTACCTCCCTCCAAAGAAGTTTGAAGACCCCTGAGATCTGTCAGAGATGAACCGGATCATGCAGGAAATATAAGAGTAACTGACTGGAATTTTTTTGATGCGTAGCAAAGAGCGCCAAAAACGGCCCCTCCCCCTCACACACAGCAGTGAAGAGAAACGAAACTGTCACAATTAAAACCAAACAACTGCCAAGTGGAAAATAATGCCCAAATATTTATTCACTCAGTACCTCAGAAATGTAAACGATTCTACATTCCAGCAAAAACGTTTAACATGATAAATACTTATTAAAAGGATTAGTGACTTTTAACAGAGTAGTTCCGGTGAAATACCATCCCCAGAATACTGAAGAGTATACATACATGTCATTATAACGGTATGGCAGGATTTTCTCATCAATTCCATTCAGAAAATAAAAACTGCTACATACCTCAATGCAGATTCATCTGCCCGCTGTCCCCTGATCTGAAGCTTTTACCTCCCTCAGATGGCCGAGAACAGCAATATGATCTTAACTACTCCGGTTAAAATCATAGTAAAAAACTCTGGTAGATTCTTCCTCAAACTCTGCCAGAGAAGTAATAACACGCTCCGGTGCTATTGTAAAATAACAAACTTTTGATTGAAGTCATAAAAACTAAGTATAATCACCATAGTCCTCTCACACATCCTATCTAGTCGTTGGGTGCAAGAGAATGACTGGGACTGACGTAGAGGGGAGGAGCTATATGCAGCTCTGCTGGGTGAATCCTCTTGCATTTCCTGTTGGGGAGGAGTTATATCCCAGAAGTAATGATGACCCGTGGACTGATCACACATAACAGAAGAAATAATAACAGTACATAGGCTACAAAAAGGCTTATATGAATGCCATAATGAAAATTTAAAAAGTACTTACGCACAGGCACCCAACTACTTGAGGACAGTACAACATCTAGTAGAAAGCCAAACCAGTGCTGTAACTTAACAGCAGAGGAAATTAAATAGGAGCATACCGACATCCCAACAGGAGGAGGCAAAGGACATGTCCCTGCGACACCTGTGGCAGGCTTGTGACTAACTCCCAACATGGTGTAATTATGCCACAACTCAATACTCCCAAAACATCCCTCTGTCAAACAGCAGCAATCTGAGAGGATAACAGGGCCTCAACTCAGTCTGAGACCCCTCTCATAGAAAACATCAGGAGCACCTTCATTCTTCACCTACCTCCAGCGGAGGAAAAGAGGTAGGAGGGATTCTATAGTGCTCTTGGAGTTTGGCAATATTTGCCTTCTCCTACTTGTCAGGAAAGGTAATTCCCAGGAGTAATATAACTTGGACTCTCACTATCTAAATGAAATAAATATTTTATTATGCATATTTTTTTTACTGGGCATGGCACTTTGATTTGAATGTACCTTTAATATCCAGGAAAGGTAATTGTAATATATTATTAGCCTTCCATTTTCTAATTCAGTGCTCTTAATGCAATAACTATGTAGCATTAATAACTATCTATTCCAAATTACAGTGGAATACCTAGCAGTGTGTTTGGATACTATTACTATTGATTCTTGTTACTAGCACAATAGAGCTGTCACTCAATTAAGCTGTTGCTATACCAAGAATAATGTACACTGTTTACAGAAAGGTAACTGCAGTAATTATCTCTATGACAAAAATATCCCTTGAAAATGAACTAGATCCATCACTGTCACATGCCGCTGCAGCAATTTAAAAAAAATACTCTGAGGATCTCACTAGTGGAAGAAATTATGAAAATGTATGCAGGTACTGTATGTATTTGCTCACATAATTAAAATTATTTTAGAATATACTGACAGTGCAACAGATCATTATAGACCATATTACTGAAACTCTTATATATTACTGATGGATATTAGCAATAATGTGATCAAAAAGTCTGATTATCCTAACTTGTGAAGGAATAACCTAGGTTTTTATTAAAGACACAGAGACGAATATTTTGCTTTGCTTTTTATTTTACTACTCATATGCACTTTTTAAAGAAATTAACAGTTTACATCATAACTGTCTAAATTTAACACAGGTAACAATAGGTAAATAAAGAATGAAAACCAGCAGCCAATGATAAAACTATTCTACTGAACACAGCATACATGGATTAATCAGCATACTTGCCAACTGTCCCGTTTTTGCCGGGACAGTCACGGAATTTGGGGCCCTATCACGGCCATTTAAATGTCCCGGCAAGTTAGTAGCAGGCTGCAGCTTTGCTGGCTAGCGCAATCGTGTGTGCCACTCCTGAGTCTCCTCCTCCATGAATTTCATCTATCTAGACTATTGCGCGTCAGGCAGCGACGTCAGCACCTCCTCAACGTCACCATCATGTGACCACCCCGCTTTGCCGCTCACTGTGCAGTGCACCAGCCTTCTAACAGACACGCGGCGGCAGGAGGACAGAGAATGTCTCACTCTGTTGTGTCACACACCCTAAAGTTTGTTCTCAGAACTTATCTTAGATCCGATCATCAGTCATTCAGTGGACCAGCAGCAGACAGAGGTGAGTCACTCAGCCCTAACTAAAGTTAACCCAGCAGGCTCGGGAGGCAGTCCTGCAATTAAAATAATTTATATGGTGCTGCTCAGAGTCACTCTCTGTTTTGTTAAGGTGACCGTGAATCACCAATGATTATTGAGAATAAAAAATGCAGCTAGCTGTGACTCTTTTCTTGACTTGTCACTCAGTCTTTAACTAGCCGATCAGTGAGGACCAGCAGAGCGTTGAGACTCAGCCAATAACTGAACCGGAGCTCCTGCAATAAAATATGTGCTGCTGCTCAGCTGTTGTTAAGGTGACCAGACCGTGAATCACCGTCTACTTTAAAAAAAAAATGCTGTGAATCCATCTTGACTTGTTAGTCAGTGTTTAATGCAAAGGGTAATTAAACTTTTTTTTTACTGCAAAATATAATAATCTGTGTACTTTATACAACCAACTTACTTACATACAGTTTATTTGTTATTATAATTATATCTGTTGGTTTTATAACAGTGCCAGATCATTTGCTAATATATCAGGGGTAATTCAAAAATGAAGAAGCTTTACTGAATAATATCTGTAACTTATACAACCAGCAGCAGATATAATAATAAATAAACTGTATATAACACAGTGGTAGTAGTGTGGTTTAAATGCCAGTCACTTACAGTCATGACATGTTACTGTCTCATGTGTTACCTGTCCCTGGGAAAGGTCAAATTGAT
>NC_069504.1:215566509-215636509 GCF_027579735.1 Bombina bombina | reverse complement strand
CCCCTCCCCTAGTAAGAGGGGGGACATGGTTGATGATGATGTACATAAGGTCAGATACCTTGTGGTCCGCTTCTAAAAAATGCCTGGGTACTGGCTGGTCAGAGGATCCTTTTTTAATGGCAGTCCGTATTGCTGACCGGTGTTTGGCCATCCTCGTCCGTAGGTCGTCCACCGTTTTGCCCACATAGAACATCCCACAAACACAATATAGTAGGTACACTATAAAGCATGTGGTACAGGTAACCCTGTGCCGGATTTTATATTTCTTTGTTGAATAGGGGTGACTAAAGTGGTTGCCCGTAGTAAGTCCCCCACGAGTGGTACAGCCAAGGCATCTAAAACATCCTGGTTTGTTTTTTAGCCAAGTCTCATTGCTATAGCATTTGATAGGATCAGTTTTAATCAGTTGGTCTCTGAGGGATTGTGCCCTGCGGTATCCAATCCGAGGTGGAGGCATGTTCTTGAAGGGTAGGTCTTTATCCGTTGTGAGCAGGTTCCAGTTGTCCCGCAGCGCTCCTGTGATGCCCTCTTTACCAGTGGTGTATGTGGTTCTGAAGGTCAATTTATTGTCTTTCTCCTTATTTTTCATCTTGTAGAGTAGTTCCCTTTGCGTATCCTTCATTGCTTGTTCTTTACTCTCCTTCAGGCTACCTCTGTGGTAACCCCTTTGTATGAACCTGTGCTCCATCTCTATCATCTGTGCATTTCTCCGTTCAATACTGGTATTGTTCCTTGTCACCCTTTTGAATTGGGAAGTCCGTAGTGCTCTCTTTAGGCTTGGAGGGTGGCAGCTTGAGGCATATAGAAGAGAGTTCTTGTCTGTGGGCTTGCTGAAGAGGGTTGTGATTAATGTCTCCCCCTGTCTCATGATTCTTATGTCTAAGAAATCCACCGATTCTCTGTTGTAAGTCATCTTGAATTTCACAGTGGGGTGGACACCATTTAATTCCTCAAACCACTGTAGTAAACCTCCTTCTGTGCCTTGCCATATTAAAAACAGATCGTCTATGTACCGTTTGAATACTTGGATTCTGGTGTCATGAAATAGATCAGTCCCTCCATTTTCCAATTCAGCCATGAATAAGTTGGCATATGATGGGGCCATATTCGACCCCATAGCCGTGCCTGCTGTTTGTAGATAGAATGTACGTTCATATCGAAAAGAGTTAAGTTCCAAGCATACTCTTAACATTTCACATACCGCTTCTGCTGGAGGACCAATGTAGGGATATCTGGCGAGTTGTTTTCTGGTAGCTGCTATACCCTCCTGATGTGGTATGAAGGTATAAAGATTGGTCACATCCAATGTGACCAGTAATGTTTCATCTGTCAATGGGGGTAACTCCAATAATAATCGAATCATGGCTGCTGAATCCAATAGAAAGGAAGGTACATTTCTGACTATTGGTTGTAGTATGCTGTCCACATATGTGGAAATAGGTTGTAGCAGGGATCCAATGGCGGAGAGGTATATAGGGAGGTAGGAGATGAATCTCTACGACCGATAACAGAAAACCTATGAAATAGATCCCCGTTAGGAAGACCATTGTATGCAATAGGTGATACTCCCTTCACATCCCTCTGACATTCACTTTACTCTGAGAGGAACAGGGCTTCAACATGCTGAGAAGCGCATATCAACGTAGAAAATCAAGCACAAACTTACTTCACCACCTCCATAGGAGGCAAAGTTTGTAAAACTGAATTGTGGGTGTGGTGAGGGGTGTATTTGTAGGCATTTTGAGGTTTAGGAAACTTTGCCCCCCCTGGTAGAATTGAATATCCCATACGTCACTAGCCCATGGACTCTTGCCAATTACATGAAAGAAATTATATTTCCTATTTAAATCAAGTTTTTTTTGTTTTTCCTCTAAACTTGCTTATTTACTTGCCTTTGTTTATTTACTCTTTCTGGCTATTCTCAACTATCCTGCACCATTCTCTTTCAGCTCTTTCGGCTATTTATGACACCCCTCTCATCCCCATCCCTTCCATCTGTTGTGTTTAGTGTTTTACTATATCAGATTGATCAGTATTGCTTCAGACCTGAGGAAAGCAAGAAAAACTCTCGAAGGCTTGTCTTTGAAATATGTTAGTCCAATAAAAAAAACGTTATCGCTGTATACATATACATACATATACACACAATTATTAAGTTTTTCTTTAAGATAATATTTGAATAAAACTACAGAAGAGATGGTTGTAACAGTGATGTTTTTTGTTATTAAATTCAGTTTGTATTTTAACCCATTAGTCTGGGGATCAACCAAGTAGTGCCTATTCCATATTGGGGCAGCAGTTGCTGTCTATCAGTGTGAGTTGCACTAAATGGTTTTTTTTTTTCTAGGTCAAGGTTAGACTAGAGACCTGTTATGTTAACAGTTATATACACTGAACAAAGTCACAGACTCACATGTGGTGGTCTATCTATGACATAGGTCCTGAATAAATAGCAACTCAGAAACATCTGTTGCAGATGTATTCGCCACAAGGAAAGAAAAATACTTGAGGGTTAAATAAAATTGTGAAAAGACACAAAATGAATGTAAACAAAATGTATGCTTACCAGATAAATTCCTTTCTTTCCTGGCAGGGAGAGTACACAACTTCATTCCTTACTGTTGGGAATATCAACACCTGGCCACCAAGAGGAGGCAAAGACACCTAAGAAAAAGGCTATAAATATCCCTCCGACTTCCCCTATCCCCCCATTCATCCGGCCAAGGGAACAAGGAAAAGCAGGAGAAACATTAGGGTATAGAGTTGCCAGAAGAAGCTGCCAAAAAACACTTACGGGTGGGGTCGTGGACTCTCCCTGCCAGGGAAAAAAAGGTATTTATCTGGTAAGCATACATATTGTTTTCTTTCCAAAGGCAGGGAGAGTCCACAACTTTATTCGTTACTGTTGGGAACCAATACCCAAGCTCCAGAGGACACAATGAAAATCGGGAAGGAAAAGAAAAATTAAAATAAAGGCTGAACCTAAACTGAGGGCACCACAGCCAGTAATACCATTCTCCCAAAGACAGCTTCAGCTAAAGCAAAAACATCAAATTTATAAAACTTTGAAAAAGTATATAAGGATGACCAGGTACCTGCCTTACAAATATGATCCATAGAGGATTTGTTCTTAAAAGCCCAGGAGGAAGCAACTGCTCTAGTGGAATGTGCTGTTATCCTCTCAGGAGGTTGTTGTCCCGCTAACTCAAAAGCTAATTGGATGACAATCTTCAACCACATGGATAAGGAAGTCACAGTGGCCTTCTGACCTTTGCGCTTACCCGCATAAAGAACTCTTTAGTAGAATGAAGGTAGAATTTCAAGGCACAAAGATCATCCAGATTGTGGAGTAACCATTTCTTTGTAAAAGAAGGATTTGAACAAAGGGAAGGAACCACAATCTCCTGATTAATGTTGTGATCTGACACAACCTTAGGAAGGAACCCTAACTTGGAACGTAAAACCGGCTTGTCGGCATGAAACACCAAGTATTGAGAATCACATTATAAAGAAAATCTCAGAAATCTCAGAAACTCTGCGAGCTGAGGCAATAGCCAACAAAAACAAAACATTCCATGATAACTTAATGCCAACCAAATTCATAGGCTCAAACAGAGACTGCTGCAGAACACGAAGAACAAGATTGAGGCTCCAAGGCGGAACAACAGGATTGAATACAGGTCTGATTCTAGTCAGAGTCTTAACAATAGACTGCATGGTCGGAAGATCAGCTAATCTCTTGTGCAATAAGACTGATAGGGTAGAGATCTGGCCCTTTAGAGAGCTGGCAGAAAGGCCCTTCTCCAAACCGTCTTGAAGAAAGTAAAAAATTCTAGCAACCTTCGCTTTGTGCCATGGAAAACTGCGCTCCTCACACAGTGAAGATAATTCCTCCATACCTTATGGTAGATGTGTCGAGTAACTGGCTTACGAGCCTGAATCAATGCGTCTGACACTATCAGAGAATCCTCTTTTCAACAGGACTTAAATGTTCAATCTCCACGCAGTCAGCCTCAGAGAATCTAGATTTTGTGTAAGAAAGGACCCTGTATTAGAAGGTCCTTCCGATAAGTTAACCTCCAAGGAGGAGACCGTGATCTGCAAACCAGGTCCTTTTGGGCCAGGATGGAGCTATTAGAATCACTGGAGCTTGCTCTTGTTTGATGCAAGCCACTACCCGAGGGAGCAGAGCCAAGGGAGGAAAATATATACGAGACTGAACCTCCATGGAACCGCCAACATGTCTACTAATTCTGCTTGGGGTTACCTTGATCTCGACCCGTACTTGGGTAGCTTGGCATCAGCTTGGCATTGAGATGAGAAGCCATGGAAATCTCTCTCTGGCATCCCCCATCTGCAACAGATCTCTGCAAACATCTCGGGGTGAAGAGACCTATCTCCAGGATGATAGTATTGCTTGCTGAGGAAGTCTGCTTCCCAGTTGTCCACCCCCGGAATGTAGATAGCTGACAGAAGACAGTTGTGAGCTTCGGCTCACTATAAGATTAAAGACACTTCCTTTATTGCTAGGAAACTTCTCGTTCCTCCCTGATGGTTGCTGTAAGCGACTGAAGTTATATAGTCTAAATGGAAACTGATACACCGGGATCCAAGTTGGGACCATGCTCTCAACCCATTGTGAATCACCTGTAGCTCCAGAATATTGATCGGAAGAAAAGATTATTCCTGAGACCACAGCTCCTGAGCCTTCCTGGGACCCCAGACAGCTCCCCAGCCTGAAAGGCTGGCATCCGTAGTCACAATCTCCCAGGATGGTTTCAAGAAGCACGTTCCTATGAATAGGTGATCTTGACAAAGCCACAAAGGGAGAGAGTCTCTTGTTACGTTGTCCAGGGAAATCACTTGAGACAGGTCTGAGTGATTGCCATTCCATTGTCTCATCATACATAGTTGAAGAGGTCTGAGATGAAATCGGCCAAAAGGAATAATGTCCATACAGGACACCATGAGCCCAATTACCTCCATGCACTGGGCCACCAAAGGTCTTACAGTGGCCTGGAGGGAGCGACAACTTGCAATCAGCTTGGAACATCTCTGAACCTTCAGAAAGATCTTCATATGGACTGAGTCTATGACAGTACCTAGAAAAACCACCCTGGTACTGGGAACCAGATAACTCTTTTTTAGGTTTATCTTCCATCCATGTGACCGAAGAAGACTCAGAAGAAGTTCCGAGTGTTCTCTTGCCAAACAAAAAGATGGAACCTATACAAAGATATCGTCCATGTAAGGTGCTGCCACAATACCCTGAGATCTGGCTAAAGCTAGAAGAGCACCCAGAACCTTTGTAAATATCCTGGGAGCAGTAGCTAAGCAAAACAGCAGAGCTATGAACTGGAAATGCTGATTCAGAAAGGCAAACCTCAGGAACTGAAAGTGATCTTTATCAATCGGAACATGAAGGTATGCGTCCCTCAGATCTATTGTAGTCATTAATTGTCCCTCCTGAATTAGAGAGAGGATCGATCTGATAGTCTCCATTTTGAAGGAAGGGACTCTGAGAAATGTGTTGAGGCACTTTAAGTCCAGAATTGGATGAATAGTTCCCTCCTTTTTGGGAACCATGAATTGGTTTGAATACACCCTAGTACTCTTTCTGAGACTGGCACAGGGACGATTACTCCAAAAGAAGAGAGATCCCAGACGCAATCTAAAAAGGCTGTCCTCTTCTCTGGTCTTGAAGATAGTCGGGAGAGAATGAGATTTGAATCCTATTCTATATCCTTGAACATTTAACACCCAAGGATCATGAACGTCCTGAAACCAGGAGTCTGAGAAAAAAAGACAGTCTGCCCCCCCCCCCCCCCCCAGGAGTCTGGATTTAGAGAACATATATGCTGACAAAGACTTCAACCAGAGGACCCTCCATGCTAGGACCGTAAAACCTGAAGCTTTGGCATTCAAACAGACAATCTGCATGTTCGCCTCACAGATTAAGAAGTTGGCTATTCTCATAGCCTTAGAGTTTCAGAATAACAACAGGTTTTTTTCAGTCATGTGACTGCTATTTAAAAGCTATGGAAAGCAGTGCACTAATTAAAATAGCCAGTATGTGGAGCTGTCCACTTGTTTTGCAGAAAATGTATGCAACTTAACAGACTGAAATTGATCTGTGTACACAGATCAGACCTATCGAACAAACAAGATTTAGCAGCCACCTCCCTATTATCTTCCTGTCCAGCTGCTTGAGGTGAGGGTGCCTAACTGCTTATTAATCACTGCAGATTGAAATGTATAGAATAGGTGCAGACCCAATAATATCTAACATGCTAACAATGCAGAGAACTGATTGCTAAAAAATGCAAGTAAAAAAAAGTTTTTGTTCATTAAACTTAGTTTGATGATGATGCAGTCTGTTGTGTGATTATTTAATTAGGTGCTGTTAGCAAATGTTTTTGTTCATTAAACTTAGTTTGATGATGATACAATCTATATTATTAGGTTTATAATGCTGTTTAGCATTTAAAGTCTTCATTTCAAAGCTATAAAAATAATGTATTAGATGTTACTTATGACAAATTTGAGAGGGGCCTGGAACCTAACACCCTCACTTCCCATTGACCTACATTATAAACTGGGTTTCAATTTACAACTATTTCGATTTACAACCATTCCCCCTGGAACCTAACCCCGGCATATCACTGTGTCGTATATTTAATCTGTGTTGACTCAACCTCTCACGTACCTTCCTGGTAGTCTCACCATAAAAATCAAAGAGAACAGACATTTTAACCATATAAATCACAAAAGATGATTCACAAGTAAAAAAATCCATAAAAGAGACATAAAACAAACAATTTAAAGAATTAAAAATATTAAATTATATACAATGTTTTTAATTAATGTTATTTACAATTTTAAACGTTTAATGTTCAAAATTAACTTATAATTTTTTTCTTATTTGCATTCCCTCCGTTTGGCTCATTATGCAAAGCTCATTATGGATTCCCTCCGTTTGGCTCATCTAGATAATGTGCCATGTTTAATCCCATGATTCATTACTCAGCTTGTAGTAGGAGCAATACTTCCCTGCACTGTCTGTACACACACTTCATGAAGGGCGGTAGTCACGTGACACTGCTTGGTTGAGCAGAAGCAACTGCAGTGTTATGCAAAAAAGATCTGTGCCCCCTATTGTGCATACGAACAGGAACTTGGCCTTATTTAGTATTTATAGCCCTTATTATAACATTAGAAACAATTGGACGATAGCATTCCTAGACTTCAGTGACTATGTACAGCTGTCTGCAACAAAGAATTTTTACTTGCGAATCATCTTTTGTAATATATATTATTATAATTATGTTATTTGTAGAGCGCCCACATATTCTGCAGCGCTATAAACAAAGGCGGAGTAAATCAAAACATTTACATGCTAAGGGGGTTCAGGGGATATATATGATCAAATGTCCTTGCCCTTAGATTTATATTGGTGAGACTACCAGGAAGGTGAGAGTCAACACAGATCGATTATATAACATGCAGGGATATACAAGCCCATATATCTAATAATTTCCTAGAGAAAACCCATCAGATTAACCAATTGCATTGGTTTATTATTATTATAGATTAAATACAACCAGTAAGATGTGGGGTGATCGTGAGAAGTTAATGAAACAGAGAGAAATCTATTGGAATACACGAACTTGATACCAGAGTACTGAAAGGGGTAAATAGGGACTTTGATCTTTCAGTGTTCCTGTAAAGTTATGTAGCAAACCTATTCCTACTTCATAATGTAATGAAGTTGTAAATTTGAATAAGGAGGTAAATGTGATATGGCAAGTGTTGCCAACCAGTATAAACGTTGTGTTCCTTTTAGAATTGTCATGTATGATGGTATAAGTCTTTAGATGTG
Organism: Bombina bombina; assembly: GCF_027579735.1. Classification (NCBI taxonomy): domain Eukaryota; kingdom Metazoa; phylum Chordata; class Amphibia; order Anura; family Bombinatoridae; genus Bombina; species Bombina bombina. The sequence goes on along the minus strand of NC_069504.1, from coordinate 215,628,630 downwards.
TAATAAAAACAAAACAAAACAAAACAAAACAAAAAACAATAAAAGAGCGCTGGCAAGCTTTATAGGGGAAGGCTAAATCTATCCATGAGCTACCTGCTAACCAGTATAGTGCCCTAAAACATTTAAGTGTAATATCAGAGCAATAGTGGTCAATTGAGAGGGCTACTATGCAAAACACTAAAATACAAAGATACAAATACAACAATATTCCAAAATCAATTAGAGAAATGTTACCAAATTTAATACATAAAAATCTGGAATTGAAAATTAATAGTGATCAATTAAAACATGATGAATCTAACACATAGCATAAAACACAATATAGAGTTAGCTATTTTATAAAAAGCACACACACAAGTATAAAAACTCTTGAAGGAATTTAGATCATGCTGAGAGTCAAAAGTAAAGTCCAAAGTCCAGATGATTCCAGGAAGAAAACATAATTTATGCTTACCTGATAAATTTATTTCTCTTGTAGTGTATCCAGTCCACGGATCATCCATTACTTATGGGATATTAACTCCTCCCCAACAGGAAGTGCAAGAGGATTCACCCAGCAGAGCTGCTATATAGCTCCTCCCCTAACTGCCATTACCAGTCATTCGACCGAAAACATGCAGAGAAAGGAAAACCATAGGGTGCAGTGGTGACTGTAGTTTAATGGAAAAATTACCTGCCTTAAAGTGACAGGGCGGGCCGTGGACTGGATACACTACAAGAGAAATAAATTTATCAGGTAAGCATAAATTATGTTTTCTCTTGTTAAGTGTATCCAGTCCACGGATCATCCATTACTTATGGGATACCAATACCAAAGCTAAAGTACACGGATGACGGGAGGGACAGGCAGGCTCTTTATACGGAAGGAACCACTGCCTGAAGAACCTTTCTCCCAAAAACAGCCTCCGAAGAAGCAAAAGTGTCAAATTTGTAAAATTTGGAAAAAGTATGAAGAGAAGACCAAGTTGCAGCCTTGCAAATCTGTTCAACAGAAGCCTCATTCTTAAAGGTCCAAGTGGAAGCCACAGCTCTAGTAGAATGTGCTGTAATTCTTTCAGGAGGCTGCTGTCCAGCAGTCTCATAGGCTAACCGTATTATGCTACGAAGCCAAAAGGAGAGAGAGGTAGCCGAAGCTTTTTGACCTCTCCTCTGACCAGAATAAACGACAAACAGGGAAGACGTTTGTCGAAAATCCTTAGTTGCCTGTAGATAAAATTTCAGGGCACGGACTACATCTAGATTGTGTAGCAGACGTTCCTTTTTCGAAGAAGGATTAGGACACAAAGATGGAACCACAATCTCTTGATTGATATTCCTGTTAGTGACCACCTTAGGTAGGAACCCAGGTTTAGTACGCAGAACTACCTTGTCTGAATGAAAAATCAGATAAGGAGAATCACAATGTAAGGCAGATAACTCAGAGACTCTTCGAGCCGAGGAAATCGCCATTAAAAACAGAACTTTCCAAGATAACAACTTGATATCAATGGAATGAAGGGGTTCAAACGGAACCCCCTGTAAAACATTAAGAACTAAGTTCAAACTCCATGGTGGAGCAACAGTTTTAAACACAGGCTTGATCCTAGCTAAAGCCTGACAAAAAGCTTGAACGTCCGGAACTTCTGACAGACGTTTGTGTAAAAGAATGGACAGAGCTGAAATCTGTCCCTTTAAGGAACTAGCGGATAAACCCTTTTCTAAACCTTCTTGTAGAAAAGACAATATCCTCGGAATCCTAACCTTACTCCATGAGTAACTCTTGGATTCGCACCAATATAAGTATTTGCGCCATATCTTATAGTAAATCTTTCTGGTAACAGGCTTCCTAGCCTGTATTAAGGTATCAATAAGTGACTCAGAAAAACCACGTTTTGATAAAATCAAGCGTTCAATTTCCAAGCAGTCAGCTTCAGAGAAATTAGATTTTGATGTTTGAAGGGACCCTGGATCAGAAGGTCCTGTTTCAGAGGTAGCGACCAAGGTGGACAGGATGACATGTCCACTAGATCTGCATACCAAGTCCTGCGTGGCCATGCAGGCGCTATTAGAATCACTGATGCTCTCTCCTGTTTGATTCTGGCAATCAATCGAGGAAGCATCGGGAAGGGTGGAAACACATAAGCCATCCCGAAGGTCCAAGGTGCTGTCAAAGCATCTATCAGAACCGCTCCCGGATCCCTGGATCTGGACCCGTAACGAGGAAGCTTGGCGTTCTGTCGAGACGCCATGAGATCTATCTCTGGTTTGCCCCAACGTCGAAGTTTTTGGGCAAAGACCTCCGGATGAAGTTACCACTCCCCCGGATGAAAAGTCTGACGACTTAAGAAATCCGCCTCCCAGTTCTCCACTCCCGGGATGTGGATTGCTGACAGGTGGCAAGAGTGAGACTCTGCCCAGCGAATTATCTTTGATACTTCCATCATTGCTAGGGAGCTTCTTCTCCCTCCCTGATGGTTGATGTAAGCTACAGTCGTGATGTTGTCCGACTGAAACCTGATGAACCCCCGAGTTGTTAACTGGGGCCAAGCCAGAAGGGCATTGAGAACTGCTCTCAATTCCAGAATGTTTATTGGTAGGAGACTCTCCTCCTGATTCCATTGTCCCTGAGCCTTCAGAGAATTCAAGACAGCGCCCCAACCTAGTAGGCTGGCGTCTGTTGTTACAATTGTCCAGTCCGGCCTGCTGAATGGCATCCCCCTGGACAGATGTGGCCAAGAAAGCCACCATAGAAGAGAATTTCTGGTCTCTTGATCCAGATTCAGAGTAGGGGACAAGTCTGAGTAATCCCCATTCCACTGACTTAGCATGCACAATTGCAGCGGTCTGAGATGTAGGCGTGCAAAGGGTACTATGTCCATTGCTGCTACCATTAAGCCGATCACCTCCATGCATTGAGCTACTGACGGGTGTTGAATGGAATGAAGGACACGGCATGCATTTTGAAGCTTTGTTAACCTGTCTTCTGTCAGGTAAATCTTCATTTCTACAGAATCTATAAGAGTCCCCAAGAAGGGAACTCTTGTGAGTGGAAAGAAAGAACTCTTCTTTTCGTTCACCTTCCATCCATGCGACCTTAGAAATGCCAGTACTAACTCTGTATGAGACTTGGCAGTTTGAAAGCTTGAAGCTTGTATCAGAATGTCGTCTAGGTACGGAGCTACCGCAATTCCTTGCGGTCTTAGTACCGCCAGAAGAGCACCCAGAACCTTTGTGAAGATTCTCGGAGCCGTAGCCAATCCGAATGGAAGAGCTACAAACTGGTAATGCCTGTCTAGAAAGGCAAACCTTAGATACCGGTAATGATCTTTGTGAATCGGTATGTGAAGGTAAGCATCCTTTAAATCCACTGTGGTCATGTACTGACCCTTTTGGATCATGGGTAAAATTGTCCGAATAGTTTCCATTTTGAACGATGGAACTCTTAGGAATTTGTTTAGGATCTTTAAATCCAAGATTGGCCTGAAAGTTCCCTCTTTTTTGGGAACCACAGATTTGAGTAAAACCCTTGTCCTTGTTCCGACCGCGGAACCGGATGGATCACTCCCATTAATAAAAGATCTTGTACGCAGCGTAGAAACGCCTCTTTCTTTATTTGGTTTGTTGACAACCTTGACAGATGAAATCTCCCTCTTGTGGGAGAGAATTTGAAGTCTAGAAGGTATCCCTGAGATATGATCTCTAACGCCCAGGGATCCTGGACATCTCTTGCCCAAGCCTGGGCGAAGAGAGAAAGTCTGCCCCCCACTAGATCCGTGCTGTCTTAGGGGCAGCAGCAGGTCGATTCATGCTGTCTTAGGGGCAGCAGCAGGTTTCCTGGCCTGCTTGCCCTTGTTCCAGGACTGGTTAGGTCTCCAGCCTTGTCTGTAGCGAGCAACAGCTCCTTCCTGTTTTGGTGCAGAGGAAGTTGATGCTGCTCCTGCTTTGAAATTACGAAAGGAACGAAAATTAGACTGTCTAGCCTTAGGTTTGGCTCTGTCTTGAGGCAGGGCATGGCCTTTACCTCCTGTAATGTCAGCGATAATTTCTTTCAACCCGGGCCCAAATAAGGTCTGCCCTTTGAAAGGTATATTAAGCAATTTTGATTTAGAAGTAACGTCAGCTGACCAGGATTTTAGCCACAGTGCTCTGCGTGCCTGAATGGCGAATCCGGAATTCTTAGCCGTAAGTTTAGTTAAATGTACTACGGCATCTGAAATAAATGAGTTAGCTAACTTAAGGGCTTTAAGCTTGTGTGTAATCTCATCTAATGGAGCTGATTCAAGTGTCTCTTCCAGAGACTCAAACCAAAATGCTGCTGCAGCCGTGACAGGCGCAATGCATGCAAGAGGTTGCAATATAAAACCTTGTTGAACAAACATTTTCTTAAGGTAACCCTCTAACTTTTTATCCATTGGATCTGAAAAGGCACAGCTATCCTCCACCGGGATAGTGGTACGCTTAGCTAAAGTAGAAACTGCTCCCTCCACCTTAGGGACCGTTTGCCATAAGTCCCGTGTGGTGGCGTCTATTGGAAACATCTTTCTAAATATTGGAGGGGGTGAGAACGGCACACCGGGTCTATCCCACTCCTTAGTAACAATTTCAGTAAGTCTCTTAGGTATAGGAAAAACGTCAGTACTCGCCGGTACCGCAAAATATTTATCCAACCTACACATTTTCTCTGGTATTGCAACTGTGTTACAATCATTCAGAGCCGCTAACACCTCCCCTAGTAATACACGGAGGTTTTCCAGCTTAAATTTAAAATTTGAAATATCTGAATCCAGTTTGTTTGGATCAGAACCGTCACCCGCAGAATGAAGCTATCCGTCCTCATGTTCTGCAAATTGTGACGCAGTGTCTGACATGGCCCTAATATTATCAGCGCACTCTGTTCTCACCCCAGAGTGATCACGCTTACCTCTTAGTTCTGGTAATTTAGCCAAAACTTCAGTCATAACAGTAGCCATATCCTGTAATGTGATTTGTAATGGCCGCCCAGATGTACTCGGTGCTACAATATCACGCACCTCCCGAGCGGGAGATGCAGGTACTGACACGTGAGGCGAGTTAGTCGGCATAACTCTCCCCTCGTTGTTTGGTGAAATATGTTCAATTTGTACAGATTGACTTTTATTTAAAGTAGCATCAATACAGTTAGTACATAAATTTCTATTGGGCTCCACTTTGGCTTTAGCACATATAGCACAGATATCTTCCTCTGAATCAGACATGTTTAACACACTAGCAAATAAACTAGCAACTTGGAAATAATTTTCAAGTAATTTACTATAATATGAAAACGTACTGTGCCTATAAGAAGCACAGAAAAAGTTATGACAGTTGAAAATTAATAAACTGAAAAGTTATAGCATCAAATCTTTGTAAAAAAACACAATTTTAGCAAAGGATTGCTCCCATTAGCAAAGGATAACTAACCCTGATAGCAGAAAAAAAAAAAAAAAAAAAATACAGAAATAAACGTTTTTTTATCACAGTCAACTACAATCTCACAGCTCTGCTGTGATAGATTACCTCCCTCAAAACAAGTTTTGAAGACCCCTGAGTTCTGTAGAGATGAACCGGATCATGCAGGGAAGACAAACTTCTGACTGAATTTTTAGATGCGTAGCAAAAGCGCCAAAAAAGGCCCCTCCCCCTCACACATAACAGTGAGAGAGATCAGTAAACTGTCATAAATTAAATAAAACGACTGCCAAGTGGAAAAAAATAGTGCCCAAAACATTTTTTCACCCAGTACCTCAGAAAATTAAACGATTTTACATGCCAGCAAAAAACGTTTAACATTAATAAATTGAGTGTTATTAAAAAGCCTGTTGCTAGTCCCTGCAAATTAGGCTAAAGTTTTATGCATACAGTATAATTCCAGTGAAGTGCCATTCCCCAGAATACTGAAGTGTAAAATATACATACATGATAGCCTGATACCAGTTGCTGCTACTGCATTTAAGGCTGAGTTTACATTATATCGGTATGGCAGAATTTTCTCATCAATACCATTGTCAGAAAATAATAAGCTGCTACATACCTCTTTGCAGATTAATCTGCCCGCTGTCCCCTGATCTGAAGTTTACCTCTCCTCAGATGGCCGAGAAACAGCAATATGATCTTAACTACTCCGGCTAAAATCATAGAAAGACTCAGGTAGATTCTTCTTCAAATTCTACCAAAGAAGGAATAACACACTCCGGTGCTATTATAAAATAACAAACTTTTGATTGAAGGTATGAAACTAAGTATAATCACCACAGTCCTCTCACACATCCTATCTATTCGTTGGGTGCAAGAGAATGACTGGTAATGGCAGTTAGGGGAGGAGCTATATAGCAGCTCTGCTGGGTGAATCATCTTGCACTTCCTGTTGGGGAGGAGTTAATATCCCATAAGTAATGGATGATCCGTGGACTGGATACACTTAACAAGAGAAAACATGTCTAGAAACAAAGCAGACAAAGGATGGTCTTGTTATAGGTGGCAAGGTGTTGTAGACAAAAGGTGTATTAAGGTACTTACACCGAGGGATTCACGTTCCTGGTCTCTAGATAATCCAAATCTTCCACGGTTCATTGCGGTTACAGCAAACAGCCTCCAACCTGTATAGGTTTCTATTGAGAGCAAAGTCCTTATTGCAAAAGCTCGGAGTAATATTTTAGGAAGTTTTTTGGGTAAATAAGAGAACGACTGGTGGTGTATAGCGTATAGCCTATATCAAACGAACTAGACCATTATTTCTTCCCCTTCCTACACCTGTTAATACAGGTGCTCCTATGGGTCAAAGTTCCACAGCAGTGAATTGAGCATTGCGTTTCCGAGGTTTCCCTCCTTTCACAAGCTCAATTTTCGCCTCAATGCAACCTCTTTTTAAAGGCTTTGTTAAAGTTAGTTATGACATACTTATTTTAAAAACAGTGCAAACATATTTGCATATAACACATACTATTATAAAAAACAATACACAACGATAAGGATTAAATGAATACTAAAAACATTTAATTTTCCTTTTTATGAAATTAAAAGGCCAGTGTTATTCATTAGATTATAATTTGTGCACAAATTAACATGCTATATTGCAGAATATATAAGAAACTAATGTCAGTATTTCATAGACCCCCAATTTTAAAAAAAAAATTAATATAAATTGAAACATTAAAATTTTAAACTTTAAAATTTTAAAGTTTTAAAAGGAGAGGTTAAATGATTGTATATATTAAAAAACTGCAGTAGAGTATGTATTTGTCTGATCGTTTTGATTCCAATATTAGGCAGTAGATGGCAGTACAGAACAACTTAAACTCACTTTAGCCTCTCCTAGAGAATATAATTATGGATACAAAGTTTCTTTTTATCAGCTACACTATTTAGTCATTAATCCAAATGTCAAATGTGGCTAAGCCATAAAAACTATGCCTAACACTAAAACAACTTTGTCTCAATAATTAGGAAACTGATAATAGGTGATATTAGTTATATTAATAAAATCAAAAGTTTTTTTTTTCAGTAAAGATGGAACAGATGAAGAGCCTGTCAGTCTGAGAGGAAGCTGCCAAAGTCAAAATCTACAGTATATTTAGGCCAAATGGGATTAATGTTTGCATTTCAAAAATCCACTTAGCTTCTAATTTTAGTAGTGCCTTGTGTTTATTACCCACTCTACAATTTTTTGTAATACATCTAGAACAGTAAAATTTAAATTGCCTAGATCACCATTGCTACAGGTAGGTCTTTTTTCTGTCTAGGTCCATATTTTCAATTGAAATAATGTGTTCCCTTATCTTTTCTTTTACAGGTCTTTCAGATTCCCCTATGTATTGTACCCCACAATTACACTCTGTAAGATAGACCACATCTCTATCTGTACATCTAATAGTACTCTTAATTTTGCAATCCTTTTTGGTTACAAAAGAAGTTAAAGTCTTCTCTTTCCTAGAGTGTTTGCAGGATTTGCAGGTACCACAGGGATAAAAACCTTTATATCCTTCCCCCAGAGGTCTCTGTCTATTGTGATACATTTACTTGTGTACATATCAGTTGATACTAGAATGTTTTTTTAGATGTTTTGCTTTTCTATAAACTATCTGTGGGGTTTTGCCAATTTTGGACCCAGGATCTCATCTGTTTTTAGAATTGGCCAATGTTTTCTTAATATTCGTTCTATTTTGGATTTATTGGTATTGAACTGTGTAATAAAAGGTATAAATAATTGTTCATCTGACTTATATTGGTCTCTCTTGTTAATTCCCTTTTTTGTGATTAAATTTCCTCTATCAATGTTTAGAACTTCATTCTTATTTTGTTCTAACTTTACAGAATTATATCCTCTTTCTAAAAAATTATTGTTAATTTTTGCTTGTTCTATAAAATCATTGTCTTCAGAACAATTTTTTCTGATTCTTAGTTGGCTTTTTGGAATGTTTTCCTTCCATTTTTCGTGGTGACAGCTAGTAGCATGCATAAAATTATTAGCATCAACCTCTTTGATATTTAAATCAAGAAAATGTATCTCATTGTAACTAATTTCGTATGTGAACTTTAAATTCTTTAAATTGTTGTTCATGACTTTAAAAAAAATATCTAGATCTTCTTTTGAACCACGCCACACTATAAGAATATTGTCTATATACCTCTTGAAAAGAACTAGGTTTGCCCCCAGGTCTACTGAGTCCAGGAAAATGTGTTCCCAAAGACCCATAAAAAGATTAGCATAGCTAGGTGCGTACCTAGTTCCCATCGCTGTACCGCATTGTTGGAGGTAAAAACTATTTTCAAAGAAAAAATAATTGTGGGTTCAAATATAGCTTATGGCCTCTAAAATAAAATCTTTTTGTTTCCTTCCCAGACTATTGTCTCTTTCTAAAAAATGGCTTATAGCTTCCAACCCATCTATATGTCATACTCATGTAAAGGGCGCTTACATCACATGAGGCTATCAGGAAATTTTCTTCCTATTTCATCTCATTGAATAGTTTTAAAACATCTGTGGAATCATTAAGGTAAGATGGTAGAGATTTAACATATTGTTGTAAGTAAATATCTTACAAGTCAATATATGTATTGTGATAGATTACTGGAAATAGAATCTATTCCCGAAATAATCAGGCATCCTGGTAGATTGTCAATGGTCTTGTGTATCTTAGGCAAAACATATAAAAGGGGTATCTTAGGGTTTACCATGCATAGAAAAAAAAAATATTTTTCATTCAAAATACCTTCATCTTTTGAGTTTTTTAAAATAATTTTTAACTCTTCTTTGGTATTGTAGGGACAGAAAACAGATATAAGATATTAGTACTAGTGTCTCTCAGTTATTCCACTAAGCAACTAAACTACATCAATAAAACCTTAAAAAATGTGATAATGGATAGATAATGTGAACAGTAGAGAAAGCGTGGTTGCACCTGTTTCTATTAACCTTGTGATTGGGCAAACAGAAATGTCTGAAAGTGGAATATACAATTCTAAACTATAGTTAAAAAAACTGAAATGATTATAAAAAATAAAAATAATTGTGTAAGATATATCAATTTATATATAATATTGTTGATACTTCATAAAAAATCATTCAAATACAGTTAAATAAATATACCTTTAGTCAATAAAATATCCCTCTATTTATTTTAGAACAATATATAATCTATAAGCACATAAAAAAATATAAATAAATGACTGGCCAGTCTAACAAATGGAACTAAATATATTAATAAATTTCAAATTAATTGGTATCCTGCATCAGTAACCTTAGGGAACCATTCGAGCAATATACACAATAAATAAAATATATATATATATTTATAAATACATGAACAGTGAATTCTAATCTAAATAATATATTTAAAACTTTTAAAACCAAAGCAAAATCTATGAAGCAAGCTGTTTTTAATTGCCGCTATTGGTTACAAAATGGATGTATATATCCCTAATGCAATCTTCATATAATAAATAAGTAAACCCTTGGAGCAGCGTAAGGCAAAGATTATTTCCAATTTCTTAGAATATCAGATGAACAAGTCTCAAAGTATTTCAGCAAATACCGGTAAATGCTATTGTGAATCCATTTATAAGAACAAAGTCAATATTGTACTAAATATCCCAACGAAGTCTTACTTTGTATTTAGGGAAAAGCAAACTCCTGGATTACCAATAAGCTCCAATATCTACGCTTTCTTGATCTGTAGCGTTTTTTCCACGCTGACAGAAGTGAGCTCAGGATACAAACAGGTCCGTCTCGTGAAGTCGTCTGTCACCAACGTTGTTTCAGTGACTCGGTATCTGAACAGATGATATCCCCAGACTCCGTTGTCTAGTTGAATTGGAAAAAACGTTTAAACGCTACGCGTTTCAGCTGCTACTGCAGCCTTTTTCAAGCGATATGATGTTGCCTTCTCTGTTAGTTTAATTTATTCCTCACAATCGTCTCTGATTGGATAGTTTTCTAATTGCTGAATTAATTTCATCGTAATGGTTTTAAAATAAAAAAAAAGAGCATATATAGAAATCAATTTATAAAATGGTCTATATTAGTTTTTGATATTCAAATAGTAAGAAACAATATCTTACGATGTCTATTAGATCTTAGAAAAAAAACACTTATATGCCTATATGTTTTTAATCTTTATTGAATAAAAGGGATTTATAAATCCTCTTAGGTACAATTATAGTAGGATTTCAATTTTAAATATATGGCAACGGTCTTCCTAAAAGAATATAAAAATAACAATAACAACAATAACATTAAAAGTTAATATCTCGGGGGGCGGAGTTAACCGCCAACAAGGATAGACGCACTTGAGAGGAGCTCCTGCAGCTAAGCCCTTAAAAACGCATAATTTAACATATCCCAGCCTATATTTGGGGGTACTTTGGACTCACCCTAACCCACAATAACTACCTCTTCCCCCCTATATACAATTTTGGGACCTTCGTAAAACTTTGGGACATTCTGAGACATCCGGTGCCCTGTTTGTGTCTCTGCTGCCGCTCTACCCTAACATAGTGCTTCCTGCTGGCTCCAGAGGGTCGGGGATCTGCTCCGGAGCTGAAGACTCAACTGCTCACCAGCCAAGGGACCCGTTAGACGGCTTGCAGCCGGAACCTGTGCCGCACCACCCTTCTTGCCGCCCCGCCGGAGGACACTCTTCCCTGCGGACCATCTACCCAGCCTCACGGACCATTACCCCGGGTACAACATACCTTAGCCCAGGTCCTACGGGCTCCCACTTACTGCCCGGTCACACCGGGACCCTGCGCGCCTGGTTCATTTTGGGCGCGATGATCCGCCATCTTGGATGCGGCCTGCGGCCTGCCCGGGAGAGCTTTCGGGGCCTTGCACACCTTGCTTCTTGCAGCCTCGCCTATCTACGACCCTCCAGTCTCGCGGAGGGCACCACCCCCTGCTGTGTTCTCGGACCACCGAGGAATAGGAGACTCTGCAGATGTAAAGGCAGCCTCGGGTCCTGTACTGTCTCAGACTTCGAGCACAAGGGGGAGGTGAGTCAACCCTAACGTGAACACTCACAGTATGGGGGTTATTTTGGAAGGACATTCACCCCCTCTTACCCTCCTCCTGCCTCTCCCGAGGCCACCTATAAAACGGGCTACTTGTTAGTACCTTACCTGGATAACCCCAGGACCTATATATCCCAACTTACTTTGGCCCTTCTCGAGCACCACAAGACTCATAGAGCTAGAGCCCCTCTCTTTACTACCCTACAGTAACCCTGCCTGTACTGGGACACTCTTCAACCAGTGTTGCTACATCCATCTATGAGAGCATAAGTAAGCTCTACACTTTGAACAGTTCCTAATATCTAAGTTAAACCCTATCTGAACTTGTTTCATTGCACCTCTGGGGACTACCTCATTCTGCCTACAGGGAAAAGAGCACAACATAGAACCCCAGGCCCTAAGAAGTTCAGGACACTGTGACCAACTTACTCTCCCCTGCTCTCCTATCCCCCTGACAGATAGCCCTACTGTACCCTGCCACTCCTCAAGCTAGGAAGAAAACTCTACATATTTGAGGGGCTGCAGCCACAGTAAACCTACTTTCCAACTCTGCCTAAAAGTGTCCTTAGTGTGATCTTCTGAATACATTAACCTGTACCATTAATTGGTGCCACTGTTGCTGCTGCGTCAGCCTATGTGCCTTTGGGCTCTTTGCTCAGAGTGGAGTGTTGTTACTTTTATCTGCCCTATTAATGCTGGTTTCTCTTTACAGGTTCTATTTACTGTGTTAATTTATGTGGATGCCTTCTGTTTGTTAAGCACATTCCCCCCCCCCCATCTAATATTTTTTATCTAAGCTTAGGGATAGCCCATTAGCCTTGGCCTCTGAGTGCTTAACCCCCAACACTTGAGGCGTAGTGCTCCCCATCATTCTTATGCTAGCTACCTGTTAGGGCCTTTGCTACCTAGAGCTGACCTAGAACTTTAAAGCATACTGCTGTGTTTACTTACTGCTCTGTGTTTTGGTGTTAGTGCTGTGGGTCCCGCTGTACGGGACGGACTGCATTGACCCCCCCGCTCCTCCGCTCCAACCCAGCCTGTCTGGGTTGGTCACCTCCACTTCCCCTCTTCCCTTCCTATTGGTCGTATCCCCCTCCCTGAGGTGTACTATTATGTGCTAGGTGTCATCCCTCATGAGGACAGTGCGAGCCCCGCTCTTACAATATACCATATATTGCTAATGTCTCACCCATGTATTGAAACTTAACCCTGCTTTCTCCCTAACTCTAGTCTAGGTTCTCAACGATTTCTCTATAGATACGTGGTCAGGGTGGGCCTTGCCTCCACCATATCGACACACTCCTTGGTTTCTCTTCACCATCAATCATGTCTCACTCAGCTAGAAAAAACACCAAGTCCCAAGCGGCCTCGAAGCAGACTGTCCTAGACCATTTCTCTCAGCCGTGCAAGAAACCTCCCTCTGTAAATAAGGACATTAGCGACCCAGAATCTCAGGATGAGGGTTCGCAATCAAGTTCTCAGTCTGTTGCACATCTCAACCACTATATCACTGAGAGTACCCTTCAGAAACTCCTCGCAGCTCAGACTAAATCTATCACTTCTGAGATTCAGAGAAGTTCGGCTGAACTTAAAAAGGAAATTCAAGAAATAGGGGATAGGGTTGACTCCCTCGAGCGACAACAAGACGATCTGGCTACAGATAATTCAAACCTTCTGGCCTACGCAGAAAATCTAGCCGAACAAATCTCCCAGTTGGAGCTGAAGCTGGCAGATGTAGAGGACAGAGCTAGGAGGAACAATATAAGATTTAGAGGTATACCTGAGACGGTAAACACAGGAGGTCTACAGGAATTTCTCACAGCTCTGTTCACCGCATACCTTGGTCCCTTGGAAGGTAACATGCATGCTATGGAGAGGGCTCACAGGGCTCTCCGGCCACGTTCAGTATCATCGGACAGGCCAAGAGATGTGGTTGTCTGCTTCCACTATTTTACCTTCAAAGACCGGCTGATGCAGGCAGCATACAGCAGACCTACTTTGCCTGATAATTTCAAAGACATCCAACTCTTACCTGACCTCTCCTCACATACCTTGCAACTATGAAAGCTTTATGCTCCAATTACTACTCAGCTGAGGAAGGCAGGGATCAAATATAGGTGGGGATTTCCCACCAAGCTGATTGTGACTAAGGACAATCAAACCCACAGAGTTTCATCACCTTCTATGGGAGGCACTCTACTAGCCAACTGGGGACTCCAAGCTGCCCCCAACAACCAGCAAGAGTCTCGCTCCAGATTAAGGGTTTCAGCCCCTGAATGGTCTGTCAGAGAACAAAGACCAAAGCGGCCAAAACCGAACCCCCCTGACCACACTCTGAGGCCTCAAGCCTCACCGACTTGAGACTATGGGCATACATTTCAATGCCTCTGCTTGGTTCATATACTGTGGTTTGTTTTCATCCTCAATATTTGTTGTAACTATTCTAGGATAGAGTTCCAGTTGATATATATGGTTAATTAACTAATTACTATGTGTTTTCTTTTTTCAGTTGAGCGGGGCTAATTGCACTAGTCCCTATGTCTTTTAGACACGGTTAACTCCCCCACCAATTTCTGGTGCCCATCCTAGGGTCCCTCATAGGTGGACTACTTCCACTTGCTATCCCTCACCCCCCATCCCCTATTCCAACTAACCTTTAACCCCACCCCTCTCCCCTCCTCCCTCCCCCTCAGGAATCCTAAATGGCCTCCCTTAGATTCCTCACTCATAACGTCAGAGGCCTCAATACTGTAGGCAAGAGAAGCCTTCTATCACGTTCCCTCCGCCACCACGGAGCGGACATAGCCTTCCTTCAGGAGACGCACCTCCTAGCGGACTCCTCCCCCCCCCACATCTCCAAGGACTTCCCAGTATTTGAGGCAGCTTCCTTCACAAAGAAGGCCAGAGGAGTGGCCGTCCTAATCCACAAAAGAGTGGCTTACGAGCCCCTCTTCATTTTCAGAGACCCTAAGGCTAGATACCTCATTCTTATATGTAATTTAGATCATGTCACTTATACCCTTGTTTCGGTCTATCTCCCAAACTCGCTTCAACCCCGATACCTCAGGAAGGTCCTTCTCCATGTGGAGAAGGTTAAACAAGGCAGAGTTATCCTTGCTGGTGACCTGAACATGGTATGGGATGAGAAGATGGATAGGAAAACAGGCCCCTCTAAGAGACTTCCCCCCAATCACGATCCTACCAGTCGTAGGTTCCGGGAACTTATTTGTCAGTTCACGTATTTTGACATTTGGAGGTCCCTGCATCCGCTAGATAAAGATTTCACCCACTTTTCCCACCCTCACTCTACACACTCTAGGCTAGATTACTTTTTTTGCCACCCAACTGCCCTAGACCTAGTCCGCGCCGTAAATATACACCTTACCCCGTGGTCAGACCACGACCTTATCACCTTAGACTTTGACTCTAGTCACACTACTAAAACCAGAGCCCCTTGGAGACTGCCACACCATCTCCTCTCGGATGTCCCGTTTAGAGAAGAGATCAGGAAAGAGATCTGCTTCACCCTCCAGGTCAATGATACCCCAGAAGTTAGTGAGAATATTATATGGGGGGCATTTAAGGCTACTTTACGAGGCCTTTTCATCCGTAAGCAGGCCCATCTCCAGAAACAGGCAGGCCTTTCCCTCTCCCAAGCACATAGCAGACTACGGGTACTCGAAACCCAAAGACGGGCCCCTGACTCGGTAACCCACAAAACTGAGGTTGAAGACCTTAGGCGGCACATTTGCCAATTAGAATTCCGTAAAACACAATCCAACCTCCTCCGACTGAAACACCTCCTATACTCCAAGGGCAACAAAGCGGATTCGCTACTAGCCAATAAAATCAGACAGCGTGCAGGTGCCACTCGTATCCATGAAATTAAACAGGGCGGCCGTTCAGTCCGACTTCCATCCCAGATTGGCCAACAGTTTCATCAGTTCTACTCTGAACTGTACAATATTGGCAATACGACGGCGATAGGGAAAGCCCCCTCGGAAAACAGACTCCTTTCTTCACTCCCTCAAGCTCCCCACCCTTGATGACACCCATAAAGAGTGCATTGACTCCCCGATTACTAGCCAGGAGATTAAATTGGTTATTAAAAAACTAAAATCTCTTAAAGCCCCTGGACCCGATGGCTTCACGGCCATCTTTTACAAGACATACCTAACAGAACTCGTCCCTATGCTTACCAGATTCTTCAACAAAGCTATGTCCACAGGGAAATTTGACAGGGAATTCCTTGAGGCCTCCATCATCACCATCCCCAAACCCAACAAAGATCCTACCCTTTGCGCTAACTACCGACCCATTTCACTCATCAACACCGATGTTAAGATATACGCCAAAATACTGGCTAATCGGCTAGCTAAACTGCTCCCAACACTGATTTACCCAGACCAGGTCGGGTTTATACCAGGGAGAGAAGGCCCAGATAACACCAGGAGGCTACTTAACATACTCCTAGAGGCCAAGAGACTGAATAGGCCACTTGTGGTGCTCTCTCTAGATGCCGAGAAGGCCTTCGACCGCGTCAGGTGGGAATATCTCTGGCGGGTCTTAGAGAACTTCCAGTTCCCTACGCGTATTATCTCGGCAATCAAAGCTTTATATTCCTCCCCAGTGGCTCTAGTGAGAGGACTGGGGTTCGACCCCACTCCCTTCCCTATATCTAACGGCACCCGTCAGGGTTGCCCCCTTTCCCCGATTCTGTTCGCACTGGCCATGGAGCCTCTGGCTGCGGCCATCAGGACAGATAACGAGCTTTCGGGAATCACCCTACACGGCACGGTCCATAAGGTAGCCCTATTTGCAGATGATACCACCTTATTCTTTTCTAGACCCTTACGAGAGATTCCGAGACTCTTGTCTCTCCTAGAGAAATTTGGCTCCCTGTCGTACTATAAATTAAATCACTCGAAATCCGAATTATTCACCTCTGGGTTTCCCGAGGAGGTCTCCAAAAACTTATGTAAAGAATATAAGTTTATCCCCAGCCACAAGTATGTATCCCATCTCGGTGTTAAACTATCCAATTCTCTTCCCCAAATTCTTGAAGATAACCTTAAACCACTTTTGACCGAGCTAAGGTCACTGCCCTCACGATGGAACTTCAAATGTGTATCCTGGTTAGGACACATAGCAGCTCTAAAAATGAGCTATCTCCCTAAACTCACATATGGGAGGTTTCTCTAGACTCTTGTGGATTTTTGGCAAATAGTAAAATATTGCAGTCTTAGGTTCATCATTGGCTAGATATTTCCTCTCTCTTTCAGACAGTACTCTATTTTGATAGCCGCAATTGATAAGTTCAGTATATGATCTTATAAATATGGATCCTACCTCCATATTTATAAGATCATATCGTATATCCTAAAAAACAGAATTTATGTTTACCTGATAAATTACTTTCTCCAACGGTGTGTCCGGTCCACGGCGTCATCCTTACTTGTGGGATATTCTCTTCCCCAACAGGAAATGGCAAAGAGCCCAGCAAAGCTGGTCACATGATCCCTCCTAGGCTCCGCCTACCCCAGTCATTCGACCGACGTTAAGGAGGAATATTTGCATAGGAGAAACCATATGATACCGTGGTGACTGTAGTTAAAGAAAATAAATCATCAGACCTGATTAAAAAACCAGGGCGGGCCGTGGACCGGACACACCGTTGGAGAAAGTAATTTATCAGGTAAACATAAATTCTGTTTTCTCCAACATAGGTGTGTCCGGTCCACGGCGTCATCCTTACTTGTGGGAACCAATACCAAAGCTTTAGGACACGGATGAAGGGAGGGAGCAAATCAGGTCACCTAAATGGAAGGCACCACGGCTTGCAAAACCTTTCTCCCAAAAAATAGCCTCAGAAGAAGCAAAAGTATCAAACTTGTAAAATTTGGTAAAAGTGTGCAGTGAAGACCAAGTCGCTGCCCTACATATCTGATCAACAGAAGCCTCGTTCTTGAAGGCCCATGTGGAAGCCACAGCCCTAGTGGAATGAGCTGTGATTCTTTCAGGAGGCTGCCGTCCGGCAGTCTCGTAAGCCAATCTGATGATGCTTTTAATCCAAAAAGAGAGAGAGGTAGAAGTTGCTTTTTGACCTCTCCTGTTACCAGAATAAACAACAAACAAGGAAGATGTTCGTCTAAAATCCTTTGTAGCATCTAAATAGAATTTTAGAGCGCGAACAACATCCAAATTGTGCAACAAACGTTCCTTCTTCGAAACTGGTTTCGGACCCAATGAAGGCACGACTATCTCCTGGTTAATGTTTTTGTTAGAAACAACTTTTGGAAGAAAACCAGGTTTAGTACGTAAAACCACCTTATCTGCATGGAACACCAGATAAGGAGGAGAACACTGCAGAGCAGATAATTCTGAAACTCTTCTAGCGGAAGAAATTGCAGCCAAAAACAAAACTTTCCAAGATAATAACTTAATATCAACGGAATGTAAGGGTTCAAACGGAACCCCCTGAAGAACTGAAAGAACTAAGTTGAGACTCCAAGGAGGAGTCAAAGGTTTGTAAACAGGCTTGATTCTAACCAGAGCCTGAACAAAGGCTTGAACATCTGGCACAGCTGCCAGCTCTTTGTGAAGTAACACAGACAAGGCAGAAATCTGTCCCTTCAAGGAACTTGCAGATAATCCTTTCTCCAATCCTTCTTGAAGAAAGGATAGAATCCTAGGAATCTTTACCTTGTCCCAAGGGAATCCTTTAGATTCACACCAACAGATATATTTTTTCCATATTTTGTGGTAAATTTTTCTAGTTACAGGCTTTCTGGCCTGAACAAGAGTATCAATAACAGAATCTGAGAACCCTCGCTTTGATAAGATCAAGCGTTCAATCTCCAAGCAGTCAGCTGGAGTAGGACCAGATTCGGATGTTCGAACGGACCTAGAACAAGAAGGTCTCGTCTCAAAGGTAGCTTCCATGGTGAAGCCGATGACATATTCACCAGATCTGCCTACCAAGTCCTGCGTGGTTACGCAGGAGCTATCAAGATCACCTACGCCCTCTCCTGATTGATCCTGGCTACCAGCCTGGGGATGAGAGGAAACGGCGGGAATACATAAGCTAGGTTGAAGGTCCAAGGTGCTACTAGTGCATCTACTAGAGTCGCCTTGGGATCCCTGGATCTGGACCCGTAGCAAGGAACCTTGAAGTTCTGACGAGAGGCCATCAGATCCATGTCTGGAATGCCCCACAGTTGAGTGATTTGGGCAAAGATTACCGGATGGAGTTCCCACACCCCCGGATGCAATGTCTGACGAATCAGAAAATCCGCTTCCCAAGTTTCCACTCCTGGGATGTGGATTGCAGACAGGTGGCAGGAGCGAGACTCCGCCCATTGAATGATTTTGGTCACTTCTTCCATCGCCAGGGAACTCCTTGTTCCCCCCTGATGGTTGATGTACGCAACAGTCGTCATGTTGTCTGATTGAAACCGTATGAACTTGGCCCTCGCTAGCTGAGGCCAAGCCTTGAGAGCATTGAATATCGCTCTCAGTTCCAGAATATTTATCGGTAGAAGAGATTCTTCCCGAGACCAAAGACCCTGAGCTTTCAGGGATCCCCAGACCGCGCCCCAGCCCATCAGACTGGCGTCGGTCGTGACAATGACCCACTCTGGTCTGCGGGAGGTCACCCCTAGCGACAGGTTGTCCAGGGACAGCCACCAACGGAGTGAGTCTCTGGTCCTCTGATTTACTTGTATCTTCGGAGACAAGTCTGTATAGTCCCCATTCCACTGACTGAGCATACACAATTGAAATGGTCTTAGATGAATGCGCGCAAAAGGAACTATGTCCATTGCCGCTACCCTCAAACCTATCACTTCCATGCACTGTGCTATGGAAGGAAGAGGAACGGAAGGAAGTATCCGACAAGAGTTTAGAAGTTTTGTTTTTCTGGTCTCTGTCAGAAAAATCCTCATTTCTAAGGAGTCTATTATTGTTCCCAAGAAGGGAACTCTTGTCGACGGAGATAGAGAACTCTTTTCCACGTTCACTTACCATCCGTGAGATCTGAGAAAGGCCAGGACTATGTCCGTGTGAGCCTTTGCTTGAGGAAGGGACGACGCTTGAATTAGAATGTCGTCCAAGTAAGGTACTACAGTAATGCCCCTTGGTCTTAGCACCGCCAGAAGGGACCCTAGTACCTTTGTGAAAATCCTTGGAACAGTGGCTAATCCGAAAGGAAGCGCCACGAACTGGTAATGCTTGTCCAGGAATGCGAACCTTAGGAACCGATGATGTTCCTTGTGGACAGGAATATGTAGATACGCATCCTTTAAATCCACCGTGGTCAAGAATTGACCTTTCTGGATGGAAGGATTGTTCGAATGGTTTCCATTTTGGACGATGGAACCTTGAGAAACTTGTTTAGGATCTTGAGATCTAAGATTGGTCTGAACGTTCCCTCTTTTTTGGGAACTACGAACAGATTGGAGTAGAACCCCATCCCTCGTTCTTTTAATGGAACAGGATGAATCACTTCCAGAAGATAACCTTGGAAGACTATTTCTAGCGCCCAAGGATCCAGAACATCTCTTGCCCAAGCCTGAGTGAAGAGAGAGAGTCTGCCCCCCACCAATCCGGTCCCGGATCGGGGGCCCGCATCTCATGCTGTCTTGGGAGCAGTGGCAGGTTTCTTGGCCTGCTTTCCTTTGTTCCAGCCTTGCCTTGGTCTCCAGGCTGGATTGGCTTGAGAAGTATTACCCTCCTGCTTAGAGGACGTAGCACTTGGGGCTGGTCCGTTTCTGCGAAAGGGACGAAAATTAGGTTTATTTTTGGCCTTGAAAGACCTATTCTGAGGAAGGGCGTGGCCCTTGCCCCCAGTGATATCAGAGATAAACTCTTTCAAGTCAGGGCCAAACAGTGTTTTCCCCTTGAAAGGAATGTCAAACAATTTGTTCTTGGAAGACGCATCCGCTGACCAAGATTTTAACCAAAGCGCTCTGCGCGCCACAATAGCAAACCCAGAATTTTTCGCCGCTAACCTAGCCAATTGCAAGGTGGCGTCTAGGGTGAAAGAATTAGCCAATTTAAGAGCACGAATTCTGTCCATAATCTCCTCATAAGAAGAAGAATTACTAATAATCGCCTTTTCTAGCTCATCGCACCAGAAACACGCGGCTGTAGACAGGGACAATGCATGCAATTGGTTGTAGAAGGTAACCTTGCTGAACAAACATCTTTTTTAGCAAACCTTCTAATTTTTTATCCATAGGATCTTGGAAAGCACAACTATCTTCTATGGGTATAGTGGTGCGCTTGTTTAGAGTAGAAACCGCCCCCTCGACCTTGGGGACTGTCTGCCATAAGTCCTTTCTGGGGTCGACTATAGGAAACAATTTTTTAAATATGGGGGGAGGTACGAAAGGTACACCGGGCCTGTCCCATTCTTTATTAACAATGTACGCCACCCGCTTGAGTATAGGAAAAGCTTCGGGGGGCCCCGGGGCCTCTAGGAACTTGTCCATTTTACATAGTGTTTCAGGAATGACCAGATAATCACAATCATCCAAATTGGATAACACCTCCTTAAGCAGAGCGCGGAGATGTTCCAACTTAAATTTAAAAGTAATCACATCAGGTTCAGCTTGTTGAGAAATTTTTCCTGAATCTGAAATTTCTCCCTCAGACAAAACCTCCCTGGCCCCCTCAGACTGGTGTAGGGGCCCTTCAGAAACAATATCATCAGCGGCCTCATGCTCTTCAGTATTTTCTAAAACAGAGCAGTCGCACTTTCGCTGATAAGTGGGCATATTGGCTAAAATGTTTTTGATAGAATTATCCATTACAGCCGTTAATTGTTGCATAGTAAGGAGTATTGGCGCGCTAGATGTACTAGGGGCCTCCTGTATGGGCAAAACTGGTGTAGACGAAGGAGGGGATGATGCAGTACCATGCTTACTCCCCTCACTTGAGGAATCATCTTGGGCATCATTTTTACTAAATTTATTATGACATAAATCACATCTATTTAAATGAGAAGGAACCTTGGCTTCCCCACAGTCAGAACACAATCTATCTGGTAGTTCAGACATGTTAAACAGGCATAATCTTGATAACAAAGCACAAAAAACGTTTTAAAATAAAACCGTTACTGTCACTTTAAATTTTAAACTGAACACACTTTATTACTGCAATTGCGAAAAAGTATGAAGGAATTGTTCAAAATTCACCAAAATTTCACCACAGTGTCTTAAAGCCTTAAAAGTATTGCACACCAAATTTGGAAGCTTTAACCCTTAAAATAACGGAACCGGAGCCGTTTTTATATTTAACCCCTTTACAGTCCCTGGAATCTGCTTTGCTGAGACCCAACCAAGCCCAAAGGGGAATACGATACCAAATAATGCCTTCAGAAAGACTTTTCTATGTATCAGAGCTCCACACACATGCAGCTGCATGTCATGCTGTTCTCAAAAACAAGTGCGCCATACCGGCGCGAAAATGAGGCTCTGACTATGATTAGGGAAAGCCCCAATAGAATAAAGTGTCTAAAACAGTGCCTGCCGATATTATTTTACAAAAAATACCCAGATTAAATGATTCCTCAAGGCTAAATATGTGTAAATATGATCGATTTAGCCCAGAAAATGTCTACAGTCTTAATAAGCCCTTGTGAAGCCCTTATTTACTGTGTGAATAAAAATGGCTTACCGGATCCCATAGGGAAAATGACAGCTTCCAGCATTACATCGTCTTGTTAGAATGTGTCATACCTCAAGCAGCAAAAGACTGCTCACTGTTCCCCCAACTGAAGTTAATTCCTCTCAACAGTCCTGTGTGGAACAGCCATGGATTTTAGTAACGGTTGCTAAAATCATTTTCCTCATACAAACAGAAATCTTCATCTCTTTTCTGTTTCAGAGTAAATAGTACATACCAGCACTATTTTAAAATAACAAACTCTTGATTGAATAATAAAAACTACAGTTAAACACTAAAAAACTCTAAGCCATCTCCGTGGAGATGTTGCCTGTACAACGGCAAAGAGAATGACTGGGGTAGGCGGAGCCTAGGAGGGATCATGTGACCAGCTTTGCTGGGCTCTTTGCCATTTCCTGTTGGGGAAGAGAATATCCCACAAGTAAGGATGACGCCGTGGACCGGACACACCTATGTTGGAGAAAACAACTACTTCAGATTTGAAGGAAATTTTTACCTACAATGTACAGGGACCGCAATAGGCACTAAATTTGAGCCCAATTTTGCGAACCTGTACATGGGAGTTTTCGAGGAGGATATGATCTATGAAGACTCTAAGTTTAAATATAAAAATATAATCCGATGGCATCGGTTCATAGATGACATTCTGGTTATTTGGGATGGTGAAGTTGAACTTTGGAATACCTTTGTACAAGAGCTGAATACAAACTGTATGAACCTAAAGTTCACCCAAAGACTAGAAGAGTCCTCTATTGACTTTCTGGACGTTACACTATATATTTCTGAGGGAAAGATATGTAGCAAACTCTATAGGAAATCTACGGATACAAATGGTTATCTAGATGCAAGAAGCAGCCACCACCCTAAGTGGATAGAAAACATCCCCTACGGTCAGTTTCAAAGGCTGAGACGTAATTGCACTGACATCAATAACTTTAAAATAGAAGCACACACTTTGAAAGACAAGTTTGTAGAGAAACATTATCCTATAGAGACAGTCAAGGGTGTCTATGAGAAAGTAATTAAATTAGATAGACAGACACTCATACGAGGAAAGGATACTAGTCAAGAACAGCCAGCTGCAAATATGAATAATATAAGTAGAAGTACTGTCAGACACAAAAGGGATAATAGAATTAATTTTGTTACTACATTCAATGAAGGACAATGGAAAATCAAAAATATATTACAAAAGAATTGGTCAATACTAAAGAATGACCCCATACTTAAGGATACTATAGGAAATAGACCAAATGTTACCTATAAGAAAAACAAAAATTTGAAGAACTTTTTGGCACCCAGTGATACACAACTGAAAAAGAAAAAAGGTAGTGGTAAGATCACGAATCTACAAGGCTTCTATAAGTGCTATAGAAAGAACTGCGTCTGTTGTGCACACACACAAAGAGAAAAAGTATAACAAATATATTGAGAGCGGGATAAAGGGAGACAATTACCCCATTAAAGGCTTACTAAACTGCAAATCAGACTTTGTGGTCTACATGTTAGAATGCACATGCAGCAATCCCAAAAGGTATATTGGGCGCACGACACGGGGTCTTAAAATTCGCTGCCTTGAGCATATGAAAAATATTGAGGCAGGTATACTTAAAAACCCACTAATAACCCATTTCTCTCAGGTTCATGGAAAAAATAAAAATGATTTTTTTATTAAAGCAATAGACCACATACTACCAGGGAAAAGAGGGGGTAGTAGACTCCTAGAATTACGCAAACGGGAGACGATGTGGATTCACAAATTACAAACTCTGGAACCCAAAGGGTTAAACAGAGATATTGACCTTGCAGCTTTTCTGTAAAATCCAAGATAGCATTCTATTGTGTCCACTTCTAATTCGTATCAATAGAAACAAAAAAAAAAACAGAATTTATGTTTACCTGATAAATTTCTTTCTCCAACGGTGTGTCCGGTCCACGGCGTCATCCTTACTTGTGGGGATATTCTCTTCCCCAACAGGAAATGGCAAAGAGCCCAGCAAAGCTGGTCACATGATCCCTCCTAGGCTCCGCCTACCCCAGTCATTCGACCGACGTTAAGGAGGAATAATAGCATAGGAGAAACCATATGGTACCGTGGTGACTGTAGTTAAAGAAAATAAATTATCAGACCTGATTAAAAAACCAGGGCGGGCCGTGGACCGGACACACCGTTGGAGAAAGAAATTTATCAGGTAAACATAAATTCTGTTTTCTCCAACATAGGTGTGTCCGGTCCACGGCGTCATCCTTACTTGTGGGAACCAATACCAAAGCTTTAGGACACGGATGAAGGGAGGGAGCAAATCAGGTCACCTAAATGGAAGGCACCACGGCTTGCAAAACCTTTCTCCCAAAAATAGCCTCAGAAGAAGCAAAAGTATCAAACTTGTAAAATTTGGTAAAAGTGTGCAGTGAAGACCAAGTCGCTGCCCTACATATCTGATCAACAGAAGCCTCGTTCTTGAAGGCCCATGTGGAAGCCACAGCCCTAGTGGAATGAGCCGTGATTCTTTCGGGAGGCTGCCGTCCGGCAGTCTCGTAAGCCAATCTGATGATGCTCTTAATCCAAAAAGAGAGAGAGGTAGAAGTTGCTTTTTGACCTCTCCTTTTACCTGAATAAACAACAAACAGGGAAGATGTTTGTCTAAAATCCTTTGTAGCATCTAAATAGAATTTTAGAGCGCGAACAACATCCAAATTGTGCAACAAGCGTTCCTTCTTTGAAACTGGTTTCGGACACAGAGAAGGTACGATAATCTCCTGGTTAATGTTTTTGTTAGAAACAACTTTTGGAAGAAAACCAGGTTTAGTACGTAAAACCACCTTATCTGCATGGAACACCAGATAAGGAGGAGAACACTGCAGAGCAGATAATTCTGAAACTCTTCTAGCAGAAGAAATTGCAACTAAAAACAAAACTTTCCAAGATAATAACTTAATATCAACGGAATGTAAGGGTTCAAACGGAACCCCCTGAAGAACTGAAAGAACTAGATTGAGACTCCAAGGAGGAGTCAAAGGTTTGTAAACAGGCTTGATTCTAACCAGAGCCTGAACAAAGGCTTGAACATCTGGCACAGCTGCCAGTTTTTTGTGAAGTAACACCGACAAGGCAGAAATCTGTCCCTTCAGGGAACTTGCCGATAATCCTTTTTCCAATCCTTCTTGAAGGAAGGATAGAATCCTAGGAATCTTAACCTTGTCCCAAGGGAATCCTTTAGATTCACACCAACAGATATATGTTTTCCAAATTTTGTGGTAAATCTTTCTAGTTACAGGCTTTCTGGCCTGAACAAGAGTATCGATAACAGAATCTGAGAAACCTCGCTTCGATAAAATCAAGCGTTCAATCTCCAAGCAGTCAGCTGGAGTGAAACCAGATTCGGATGTTCGAACGGACCCTGAACAAGAAGGTCTCATCTCAAAGGTAGCTTCCAAGGTGGAGCCGATGACATATTCACCAGATCTGCATACCAAGTCCTGCGTGGCCACGCAGGAGCTATCAAGATCACCGACGCCCTCTCCTGATTGATCCTGGCTACCAGCCTGGGGATGAGAGGAAACGGCGGGAACACATAAGCTAGTTTGAAGGTCCAAGGTGCTACTAGTGCATCCACTAGAGCCGCCTTGGGATCCCTGGATCTGGACCCGTAGCAAGGAACTTTGAAGTTCTGACGAGAGGCCATCAGATCCATGTCTGGAATGCCCCAAAGTTGAGTGACTTGGGCAAAGATTTCCGGATGGAGTTCCCACTCCCCCGGATGCAATGTCTGACGACTCAGAAAATCCGCTTCCCAATTTTCCACTCCCGGGATGTGGATAGCAGACAGGTGGCAGGAGTGAGACTCCGCCCATAGAATAATCTTGGTCACTTCTTCCATCGCTAGGGAACTCCTTGTTCCCCCCTGATGGTTGATGTACGCAACAGTCGTCATGTTGTCTGATTGAAACCGTATGAACTTGGTCCTCGCTAGCTGAGGCCAAGCCTTGAGAGCATTGAATATCGCTCTCAGTTCCAGAATATTTATCGGTAGAAGAGATTCTTCCCGAGACCAAAGACCCTGAGCTTTCAGGGATCCCCAGACCGCGCCCCAGCCCATCAGACTGGCGTCGGTCGTGACAATGACCCACTCTGGTCTGTGGAATGTCATCCCTCGTGACAGGTTGTCCAGGGACAGCCACCAACGGAGTGAGTCTCTGGTCCTCTGATTTACTTGTATCTTTGGAGACAAGTCTGTATAGTCCCCATTCCACTGACTGAGCATGCACAGTTGTAATGGTCTTAGATGAATGCGCGCAAAAGGAACTATGTCCATTGTCGCTACCATCAACCCGATCACTTCCATGCACTGAGCTACGGAAGGAAGAGGAACGGAATGAAGTATTCGACAAGAGTCCAGAAGCTTTGTCTTTCTGGCCTCTGTTAGAAAAATCCTCATTTCTGAGGAGTCTATAATTGTTCCCAAGAAGGGAACCCTTGTTGACGGGGATAGAGAACTCTTTTCCACGTTCACTTTCCAGCCGTGCGATCTGAGAAAGGCCAGGACGATGTCCGTGTGAGCCTTTGCTCGAGGGAGGGACGACGCTTGAATCAGAATGTCGTCCAGGTAAGGTACAACTGCAATGCCCCTTGGTCTTAGCACAGCTAGAAGGGACCCTAGTACCTTTGTGAAAATCCTTGGAGCAGTGGCTAATCCGAAAGGAAGCGCCACGAACTGGTAATGTTTGTCCAGGAATGCAAACCTTAGGAACCGATGATGTTCCTTGTGGATAGGAATATGTAGATACGCATCCTTTAAATCCACCGTGGTCATGAATTGACCTTCCTGGATGGAAGGAAGGATAGTTCGAATGGTTTCCATCTTGAAAGATGGGACCTTGAGAAATTTGTTTAAGATCTTGAGATCTAGGATTGGTCTGAACGTTCCCTCTTTTTTGGGAACTATGAACAGATTGGAGTAGAACCCCATCCCTTGTTCTCTCAATGGAACAGGATGAATCACTCCCATTTTTAACAGGTCTTCTACACAATGTAAGAACGCCTGTCTTTTTATGTGGTCTGAAGACAACTGAGACCTGTGGAACCTTCCCCTTGGGGGAAGTCCCTTGAATTCCAGAAGATAACCCTGGGAGACTATTTCTAGCGCCCAAGGATCCAGAACATCTCTTGCCCAAGCCTGAGCGAAGAGAGAGAGTCTGCCCCCCACCAGATCCGGTCCCGGATCGGGGGCCGATATTTCATGCTGTCTTGGTAGCAGTGGCAGGTTTCTTTGCCTGCTTTCCCTTGTTCCAGCCTTGCATTGGTCTCCAAGCTGGCTTGGCCTGAGAAGTATTACCCTCTTGCTTAGAGGACGTAGCACCTTGGGCTGGTCCGTTTTTACGAAAGGGACGAAAAATAGGTCTATTTTTTGCCTTGAAAGGCCGATCCTGAGGAAGGGCATGGCCCTTACCCCCAGTGATATCAGAGATAATCTCTTTCAAGTCAGGACCAAACAGCGTTTTCCCCTTGAAAGGAATGTTTAGTAGCTTGTTCTTGGAAGACGCATCAGCCGACCAAGATTTCAACCAAAGCGCTCTGCGCGCCACAATAGCAAACCCAGAATTCTTAGCCGCTAACTTAGCCAATTGCAAAGAGGCGTCTAGAGTGAAAGAATTAGCCAATTTGAGAGCATTGACTCTGTCCATAATCTCCTCATAAGGAGGAGAGTCACTATCGAGCACCTTAATCAGTTCATCAAACCAGAAATATGCGGCTGTAGTGACAGGGACAATGCATGAAATGGGTTGTAGAAGGTAACCCTGCTGAACAAACATCTTTTTAAGCAAACCTTCTAATTTTTTATCCATAGGATCTTTGAAAGCACAACTATCCTCTATGGGAATAGTGGTGCGTTTGTTTAAAGTAGAAACCGCTCCCTCGACCTTGGGGACTGACTGCCATAAGTCCTTTCTGGGGTCGACCATAGGAAACAATTTTTTAAATATGGGGGGAGGGACGAAAGGAATACCGGGCCTTTCCCATTCTTTATTAACAATGTCCGCCACCCGCTTGGGTATAGGAAAAGCTTCTGGGAGCCCCGGCACCTCTAGGAACTTGTCCATTTTACATAGTTTCTCTGGGATGACCAAATTTTCACAATCATCCAGAGTGGATAATACCTCCTTAAGCAAAATGCGGAGATGTTCCAATTTAAATTTAAAAGTAATCACATCAGATTCAGCCTGCTGAGAAATGTTCCCTAAATCAGTAATTTCTCCCTCAGACAAAACCTCCCTGGCTCCCTCAGATTGGGTTAGGGGCCCTTCAGAGATATTAATATCAGCGTCGTCATGCTCTTCAGTAACTAAAACAGAGCATCCACGCTTACGCTGACAAGGGTTCATTTTGGCTAAAATGTTTTTGACAGAATTATCCATTACAGCCGTTAATTGTTGCATAGTAAGGAGTATTGGCGCGCTAGATGTACTAGGGGCCTCCTGAGTGGGCAAGACTCGTGTAGACGAAGGAGGGAATGATGCAGTACCATGCTTACTCCCCTCACTTGAGGAATCATCTTGGGCATCATTGTCATTATCACATAAATCACATTTATTTAAATGAATAGGAATTCTGGCTTCCCCACATTCAGAACACAGTCTATCTGGTAGTTCAGACATGTTAAACAGGCATAAACTTGATAAGAAAGTACAAAAAACGTTTTGAAATAAAACCGTTACTGTCACTTTAAATTTTAAACTGAACACACTTTATTACTGCAATTGCGAAAAAACATGAAGGAATTGTTCAAAATTCACCAAACTTTCACCACAGTGTCTTAAAGCCTTGAAAATATTGCACACCAATTTTGGAAGCTTTAACCCTTAAAATAACGGAACCGGAGCCGTTTTAAGCTTTAACCCCTTTACAGTCCCTGGTATCTGCTTTGCTGAGACCCAACCAAACCCAAGGGGAATACGATACCAAATGATGCCTTCAGAAGTCTTTTATCAGTATCAGAGCTCCTCTCACATGCGACTGCATGCCATGCCTCTCAAAAACAAGTGCGCAACACCGGCGCGAAAATGAGACTCTGCCTATGCTTTGGGAAAGCCCCTAAAGAATAAGGTGTCTAAAACAGTGCCTGCCGATATAATTATATCAAAATACCCAGAATAAATGATTCCTCAAGGCTAAATAAGTGTTAATATCAATCGATTTAGCCCAAAAAATGTCTACAGTCTAAATAAGCCCTTGTGAAGCCCTTATTTACAATCGTAATAAACATGGCTTACCGGATCCCATAGGGAAAATGACAGCTTCCAGCATTACATCGTCTTGTTAGAATGTGTCATACCTCAAGCAGCAAAGGACTGCAAACTGTTCCCCCAACTGAAGTTAATGCTCTCAACAGTCCTGTGTGGAACAGCCATGGATTTTAGTTACGGTTGCTAAAATCATTTTCCTCATACAAACAGAATTCTTCATCTCTTTTCTGTTTCTGAGTAAATAGTACGTACCAGCACTATTTGAAAATAACAAACTCTTGATTGAATAATGAAAAACTACAGTTAAACACTAAAAAACTCTAAGCCATCTCCGTGGAGATGTTGCCTGTACAACGGCAAAGAGAATGACTGGGGTAGGCGGAGCCTAGGAGGGATCATGTGACCAGCTTTGCTGGGCTCTTTGCCATTTCCTGTTGGGGAAGAGAATATCCCCACAAGTAAGGATGACGCCGTGGACCGGACACACCTATGTTGGAGAAAAAACTAATATAACAACTAGCATCTGCTTTTACATATAAAGGTTGTGATAGATATAGAAAAACTGTTTGAAACCCAAAAATAATATACCCCCCAACTATCCACAAATTAACAGCGCTTTCAAGAGGTCCTGTAATAACAAAAACAGGCAACCCTATTAAATATACATTAAATATAATTTTCTGACATGCCTCTTCATAATGCACTATTTAAAGGTTTTAAATACTTTTATAAGGTTTTAAACGCTATATATATATAGATTCTATGTATTTATTTACTTTTTATTTGTCTGTGTAAAATTTGTAACCATGTTTTTAAGATTATGTTGTCTTATGTTAACTCTCCAGCTGGTATGCTTTCCAGCTGAAGGAATCTGGCATAGGATATAAATATGTGAGGAGACTAATATCTTTTAGCATTCTCTGATAGAACATGTAGACCATGTACACAATGGATTATATGTTGAGGATATTACTACGTGTCTAAATAATATTGCACATTTTTTGTAAATACATAAAGAAGCACAAATTCGTCTGCCCTCATTCAAAATGGCGCTAGAGGGGCACACAGGAGGCAGACTAGCCTCACTAATGCGTATAAATAGATCAAGGTTGGGGGGCGGCCCACACCTCTGATGAAGTAACCCATTGGTTACGAAACGTGTTAGGCTCCGCCCCCCGCCACACGCTGACATTGCACGCTGTGCCTGCACATCTACACGGAGCTGCATAAAGGATTGGACTGCTTTAATATACACTCATATAAAGCAGAT
Source organism: Bombina bombina (assembly GCF_027579735.1). Taxonomy (NCBI): domain Eukaryota; kingdom Metazoa; phylum Chordata; class Amphibia; order Anura; family Bombinatoridae; genus Bombina; species Bombina bombina. Next base: position 215,597,927 of record NC_069504.1, on the reverse strand, counting down.
CTGCGAATATCCTTTGGTGCTCCATACCTGTTCATATGTTTATCAGAGCGATTTAGTCACCAGTGTTTCTAGCACTGCATGCTGGATGTAACACCTGTATGACTACAGCTCTATAGTGTTTTTATGCTAAACGTGGAATATCTTTCTCTCTTTTTAAAAAGAAAGGCCTGCAGGGGCTTTTTATCTTGCACTGTTAAAAATTACTTCTTGTATATAAATAAAACACCTGTTTTTATCTCTATCACCTGGTAGTTGTATATTTTAAACACTACACATTACCCTACTCCTATGCCCTAGTCCCCTTCTAAATATAGGCTGCAGAGTCCCAGGAACACTCTGCAGACTCCTAGGAAGAACTGGAGACCTGAGGACTTATAGGAGGACGATACGGGACAAGAGTATATAAACAGAAGTGCCTATTACATACCTCATATGTTGAGGTTGAACCAGGTGAGAGCGGATTTTTTCCAACTGTTACAGTATAAGTAATTTATTTGAACGTACTACACGAAGTGTGCCTCTGGGCGCTTGTTTTCTCTCACACTCTTCTAGATCACTAAGAGGAACCTTGCCCTGCGGGGGATCATTCTTCTTCTCTCAGACGAGCAGCCTACTCCTCCACAGCACACAGGAACTAGCATTGTGGATATTAATGAATAATACACATCCATAGACTTGCCACACTTGACTGAATGAGACTGTTTGCTGCCTAATTAGCAAGTGTCTTGCGTGTATATATATATAAATATATATATTTTTTCCAGTAGTGGATGGGAAGATATAGTAAGACCAGCAGCATACTCAAACTTCTAGCGCTGATTTCTATTATTTCTATCATATATATATATATATATATATATATATATATATATATATATATATATATATATATATATATATATATATATAATGTGACCCGGATCAATCTTTTGGTTAATTAATAAATACTAATCTATACTCAATATATAACTAAATGATAGTCTATAAACAATGTTACACATTGCACTAATAGCGATCTCTGTATAATTGTTCCAAAATAATTTTAAAATGTCTCTAAAACATTAAATTAACTGCTATAAATATAAATATATTAAACTACCTCTAAATAAGTTAAAAATTCATGTATGTTAAAATTCAATTAATAGAAGGTTTTTCATATAATTTTATAATAAAATATATAAAAATATCTAATACATGGGCACTATTATATCTGGGAACACTATAACATTTACTGTTTAAGTTAATATATATACTAATGTAAAAAATATTAGAAAAATGTATTAAAAGTTACGGTTATAAAATTAATGTTAAAAAGGGTCAGATGAAAATCTATATTTAGTCCCATAGGGTGTTTGGTCTCTAACTCATAGATCCATTTATACTCCAATTTAGGCAGCTCAGTTTGTATATCTCCCCCCCCCCCCCCCCCCCCCTCCAATCTGGGTTTAATTTGTCTATAGCTATATATTTAAAGTGCTTCAAGTTACAGTTGTTACAGGCTAAAAAATGTCTGGGTACAGGGAGATCTTCATTTCTTTTCTCTGTAGCATTTTCTATTGATAGAATATGCTCCCTGACTCTTTCTCTAACGGGTCTAGTCGACTCTCCTATATACTGTTTTCCGCATTTACAATTAATAAGGTAAATAATGTTTTTATCTGTACATCTTATTAGAGACTTAATTTCATATTCTTTACCAGTCTCATTCGAGTGGAATTTTCTCTTCTTCTCTGAATGTCTGCAGGCTTTGCATGCCAGACATGGAAAAAAGCCTTTTAGGTCTTCTCAAAGTAGTTCCTTATTTTTCTTATTTTTATGTCTCTTTAGATCAGTTGATGCTAATCTATTCTATAAATTATTAGCCTTTCTATAGACTATATTTGGAGCTTCACCTATTAACCCTTTGAGTTTCTCATCTAATTTTAAAATGTCCCAATGTATTTTAATGATCCTCTCAACTTTCTTGTCATTATTATTGTATTGAGTTACCAACCGTATGAAAAGTTTTTCTTCTTTTTTTACTCCTTTTCTTAGACAGTGTATAAATCCTTTCCATTAATCTCTTGTATTCTATTTCTTTCTTTCTCGATAGCAGAACTCTCATATCCCCTTTCAATAAACTTGTTTTTAAGAATGGTAAATTGATCAAGATAATCTTTCTCACTGGTACAGTTCTTCCTTATACGTAATATTTGTCCCTTTGGTATATTATTTTTCCATGCATGTAAATGGACGCTTTCTGCGTGTATATAATTTTTGCTATCAACTGGTTTGAAATGTGTTTTCGTGTTAATTTTGTTATTTTCAATAAACATTTCTAAATCTAAAAATATTATCCTTTCTTTACTAATATCATATGTAAATTTTAAGTTAATATCGTTTTCATTCATTTTATTAAAAAAAAGGCTCAAATTGGGATTTGTCTCCTCTCCAAACTATTAAAATATCATCTATATATCTATTATAGGAGACTAGGTTCGCTCCAGCTGCTGTATTTATTAGAAAATCTGTTTCCCAAAAACCCATAAAAAGGTTTGCGTAACTTGGAATGAACCTGGTCCCCATTGCGGTTCCACAAATTTGGTCATAAAAAAACATCTTCATAGTTAAATGAATTATGCGTTAAAATAAATGTAATACTCTCCAGAATAAAATTTCTATGTGGTACAATTAAATCTTTATCACTCTCCAAATAATATTCTACTGCTCTTAGACCATCTATATGTCTTATGCACGTATATAGTGATGCAACGTCACAAGCCACATGTTTTCATCCCATGTGATTTGTTTTAACAGTTTTATTACACTTGTTGAATCTTTAAGGTAACTGTCCAGATTAATTACATATTTCTGTAAATATAGATCAACATATTCAGATAAGTTTGAAGTTAATTACCCTATACTATTGGTCGTCCCGGTGGATCTGTTATGGATTTATGGATTTTGGGTAGAATATAAAATAAATGAATTTTAGGATATTGGGGTAAAAGATATTCTAATTCTTTATCATTTAGAATATCATTATTTTTTGCTTAAAATAGGATCATTTTCAATTCTAATTTGTAGATGCAGGTCGGATTTCTTACACATTTTTTTATAAGTTTTGGTGTCCCCTATGAGATCTCTACAGATTTTATTATAGTGTTCCCTATCAAGTAGGACTATCCCCCACCTTTATCCATGGGTTTTATAATTATTTCTTTATTTTGTTCCAGAGCTTCTAGTGCATCTCGTTCTTTTCTATTTAAATTATGATCTTTCTGACTCATTTTTTGTTCTTTTATTTTCTTTAGGTCATCTAGTACCAGTTGCTCAAATGTTTCCAGATAGGGACCTTTTTCATGTTTTGGATAGAATATTGATTTCTTTTTAAGTCCTGAGTGTTTAATCTTATTTGTCTGTTGGATGTTTTCATCTATAATGGTTTTTTCAACTGGTGCTTTCGAAAAATATTTCTTTAAAGTAAGTGATCTCATATATTTCTGTACATCTATATAAGTATTGAATTTATTAATTTTATTACTAGGATCAAACGATAAACCTTTGCTTAAGACTTCCTTTTGTTCTTGGCTCAGATTGATCTTACTTAAGTTATAAATATCTTTGTAATTTGAACTAGTGTTTTTATTAGTTGTTTCTGCCTGTATTTCTATTTCTTTTGATATTTCTTTCTTTTCTAAACTTCTTTCTATTTCTTCTTCTTGTCTTTTGGTTTTACGTAATAGTGTTCGTCTTGATCCTCTCTTTCTGACTCCTTTCTCTTTTTTGAGGTCTTGTTGTCCCTCTCTGGAGGTATTGGCTCTCTGTTCATTTGTCCTAACCCTAAAAAATCCCTATTATAAGTATTATGTTCTGTATTGCCTGTATTGGTCCTATTATCTATGTCTATGTGTCTTAATGGTTCGAATCTATTGTAAATCTTATTACCATTTTGTATGGATCTATTTTGTGGTTGAAAATTCCTATAGTCATTTTCTTGTATATTGTTATTTCTAAAATGAACATTCCTATTCTCATGGCCCCTAGAGTAAACATTTCTGTTGTCATAATCTCTATCCCAATAATTATATTGATTACTATACCCCTCATTAGGCGGGTATGTAGTATGTTTATAATCATATTGGTTTCTATAATTCTCATTGGCTCTACTGTTTCTGTTATGTCTATTAGACTCATTAGGTTTATAATTCTCATATTGCCTATTCACTCTATTTGTATTATAAGGCACAGAAGTTGGATTTCTATAGTGACTTCTGTTAGATCTATTTGTATAAGAATATTCAGTATAATGTCTACGATTATGATGAACTGTTCTCCAGGGTATTTCATTAGAGTGGTTTTGTTCTTTATTTATTTTAGTGTCAATATCAGTATTTGAAACTTCAATTTTTTCTATATCTCTATTGAATCTCCAAAAATGTGTGCTGAAATATTTTTTTACCTTCAGTGCCCTCAAAATATTTGTAATCTTCTCTCTTTCAAACTTCTTTTTCATATCTAATTATTCTTTTTTTGTCTTATTCATCAACTCTTAGTTTTAATTCTTTTTCAAGATACTGTCTTATTTGTATTTTTGCACTGAGTTTCTAATTCGTTAATCTCATTACCCAATTTTATTAATGTGCCTCCTCTAAACTCTTTTATCAACTCCATTAGTTTTATAGAGGCAGTCTAGAATATCTCTCCATTTTTTGATGTATTTTTCATCTTCCACCTTAAAAGAACACTTTTTTTATTCTTAGCCCACGTGGGATCCATTTTTGCTCAATATATTTTGTAAGGAAAGCGTACTCTATTTTTTGTCTCATTTCATTTGTTAGTTTTGATTCTAATTCATTCATTATTTTTTTTAATTATATCTCCCTTATTTTCTGTAGTTATCAGTTCTATAGTCTTAGTGTTCTTCTCATTACTATTTATAGTAGGGTCATTAACTTCAAACTTATCTGAATATGTTGATCTATATTTACAGAAATATGTAATTAATCTGGACATCTACCTTAAAGATTCAACAAGTGTAATAAAACTGTTAGAACAAATCACATGGGATGAAAACATGTGACTTGTGATGTTACGTCACTATATACGTGCATAAGACATATAGATGGTCTAAGAGCAGTAGAATATTATTTGGAGAGTGATAAAGATTTAATTGTACCACATAGAAGTTTTATTCTGGAGAGTATTAAATTTATTTTAACCCATAATTATTTTAACTATGAAGATGTTTTTTATGACCAAATTTGTGGAACCGCAATGGGGACCAGGTTTGCTCCAAGTTACGCAAACCTTTTTATGGGTTTTTGGGAAACAGATTTTCTAATAAATACAGCGGCTGGAGCGAACCTGGTCTCCTATAATAGATATATAGATGATATTTTAATAGTTTGGAGAGGAGACAAATCCCAATTTAAGTCTTTTTTTTAATAAAATGAATGAAAACAATATTAACTTAAAATTTAGATATGATATTAGTAAAGAAAGGATATTTTTATAGAAAATAACAAAATTAACACGAAAACACATTTCAAACCAGTTGATAGCAACAATTATATACACACAGAAAGCTGCCATTTACATACATGGAAAAATAATATACCAAAGGGACAAATATTACGTATAAGGAAGAACTGTACCAGTGAGAAAGATTATCTTGATCAATATACCATTCTTAAAAACAAGTTTATTGAAAGAGGATATGAGAGTGCTGCTATCGACAAATAAATAAATAGAATACAAGATATTAATAGAAAGGATATTATACACAGTCTAAGAAAAGGAGTAAAAAAAAGAAGAAAAACCTTTCATACCGTTGGTAACTCAATACAATAATAATTATAAGAAAGTTGAGAGGATCATTAAAAAGCATTGGAACATTTTAAAATTAGATGAGAAACTCAAAGGGTTAATAGGTGAAGCTCCAAATATAGTCTATAGAAAGGCTAATAATTTATAGAATAGATTAGCACCAACTGATCTAAAAAGACATAAAAATAAGAAAAAGGATAAGGATCTACTTGGAGAAGACCTAAAAGGCTTTTTTTCCCCATGTCTGGCATGCAAAGCCTGCAGACATTCAGAGAAGAAAAAATTCCACTCGAATGTGACTGGTAAAGAATATGAAATTAAATCTCTAATAAAATGTATAGTTAAAAACATTATTTACCTTATTAATTGTAAATGTGGAAAACAGTATATAGGAGAGTCGACTAGACCCGTTAGAGAAAGAGTCAGGGAGCATATTCTATCTATTCTTTCGGTCTGTCACAATGGACTGATTCTCCCACTCACAAAGACGGTCACTCCCTTGACCTGATCTTTAGCTATCGATGCACTCTCTCAAACTTCTCAAACTACCCTTTTCCTCTTTCTGACCACCATCTCCTTACCTGCAACATATCATCCCTTCCTACAACTCTCCCACCTTCTACTCCTCACACCAAACTTCACAGAAGCATTAGGTCTTTAGATCAGCAACAACTTGCTAATTCCCTTCAACCACTCCTCTCATCCTTCTCCACCTTTTCCTGCCCTGAACAATCTATCTGCCACTATAATTCCACCCTTATATCCGTCCTTGACAATCTCGCCCCTCTTACCACTGCTAGGAAATCACACACTCATCCCCAGCCCTAGCATACTCCTCTGACATGGTACCTACGCAGATGTTCCTGTACTGCTGAACGGCATTGGAGAAAATCACGGAGTTCAGCTGATTTTCTTCATTACAAATTCATCTTGAACTCCTACAACTCTGCCCTTAATCTCCACAAGCAACACTACTTCTCTCTTCTTATCTCTAATCTTTCTTCAAACCCAAAACGTCTGTTCGCCACTTTCAATACTCTCCTCCGCCCTCCCCCACTTCCTAGTACAACTTCTCTGTCAGCTCAAGACTTTGCCAGTCACTTCACTAACAAAATTGACTCCATCAGACATGAAATCAGCTCTCAACACAATTCCATTCTCTCCCCCCCTCAAATACTCTCACTCAACTACAACCCTCATAACCTGAAACTTAGTTCATTCTCCCCTGTTACTGAAGACGAAGTTTCAGCACTTATACTGCGCTCTCACCTCACTACCTGTCCCCTTGACCCTATCCCCTCACAGCTGCTCCCCTCTCTCTCTGCAACCCTTACCCCTATGCTAACACACATTTTCAACCTCTCCCTCAGCAATGGTACATTTCCCTTATCGATTAAACATGCCCTTTTCACACCTATCCTCAAAAAACCTTCCCTTGATCCTACTTTCCCATTCAACTACCGCCCAATTTCCCTCCTCCCTCTTGCTTCAAAGCTTCTCGAAAAACTAGTATATGAACCCATATCTCATTTCCTTATGTTAAACTCCCTTCTTGACCCGCTGCAATCTGGATTTCGTCCCTATCACTCCACAGAGACAGCTATTGTTAAGGTCACCAACGACATACTTACAGCTAAATCAAAAGGCCACTTCTCTCTGCTTATCCTCCTTGATCTGTCTGCAGCCTTTGACACTGTCGACCACCCTCTTTTGCTCCAAACCCTCCAATCCTTCAGCATCTGTGACACAGCCCTTTTGTGGCTCTCTTCCTACCTGTCAAACCGTACCTTCAGTGTAGCCTTCTCTGGGGCCTCCTCTGCCCCGTCACCACTTTCTGTCGGAGTACCGCAAGGCTCTGTCCTCGGTCCCCTTCTCTTCTCAATCTATATGTCATCACTAGGTTCCCTAATTAAGTCAAAGAAGACAGAATTTTCAAAAACTTTCCTGCGCTGCCTAGTGTTGGCTAGCCTTAACTCCTGAAATATCAACCCCAATTGACATTGAATACGTTTGTACAGAAGAGAGTTTAGGAGTATGAGGCGCAAATAAATGCTACAACCTTAAAAATCGTTTAAATGTGTCGCTATATGCATAAAAAACTAAAAAATACCTTCTAATTTAAAAAAATAAAGTTATCTTTATTGGTGCAATAGTTCATAAACAATTGTGAGTAAGATCAATTCTTTTCAAACGGTGTACAAATATTTATAAATACAATCCTGTATTATATCTATGGATCTGTCTATAAAATAGTCTATCAAAAATCTGTAATAAATCTGTAAAAAATCTTTAGAAAATCTGTAAAAAATCTATAAAAAAATCTGTAAAAATTTATTAAAAATACATAAGGATCATAGAGGGGTGTAGTAAAAATACATAAAGATCATAGAGGGGTGTAGTGAAATTTCATGTAAATGTAAGAGATAGGAGGGGTTGTTCTGAATATATCCTGTCTCGGTATGTAAAGAACCTGACTATGAGAAGTACATATGTGTTAGGAAAATATTCCACAAGTAATCCTAAAAAGTGTAGTCCTAAAAAGTGTAGTCAATATAGATTTGCTAGTATATGTGCAATACACCTAGTACATAAAAACCTAGTGTAGTGTAAATAAACATTCAATTCAGAATTGTTACACGTCAGTGGAAGAAATTCCTCCTAGTACACATAAAATGTGGTTCAGTGTCACTGAAAAAATTGTTAATTAGTTCTTTTTCAGCTGAATGCAGTCGGCCGACTGAAAGAAAGAAACTTTTTCTCTTTAAATGGTAATCGTTAATATTTGTTTTTTAGAATATACACATCTTTTGCTATTATAAGTAATAGCCGGATGCTGGGGATGTTATACACGTTGCCCGGGTTGTTTTACAAGTTGCCAGAGCTCTACGGTCTAGGAGCAAACAATAAAATAGTAAGGAGCGGGGGTTTACTTACTTACTCCTAGCCGATTCTGGAGCCTGGATGTTGATACAGCTGTTTCTTTTTTGTTCTTCCGCTCAGTTGATGTTGCCGCAGATAGCTTCTTTGTCGCTATCTAGATGTCCTCACTTGTTTGTTATGTTTTTCTTTGCTCACAGCTTTAAGTGCAACGGCACAGGTGTAACAAAATCCAAGTCCTCTGGTTCGCTAACAAATAGCGGTTACTTTGTAGCATAGATGTGAGGGCTTGTTTGTCAAAATGCGGTCCTTTTGTAAAGAAAGTTTAAACAATTTTTTAAACAACGGTAATGGTGATATAGTTGTCCTTGTGAACACAATAGGTAGTGTTCTTTTTTGGCAGTAGTTCGCTACGCGTTTCGGCCGTAAACCTTGGCCTTTTTCAAGCTATACTACTGCAATACATGTTGGCGGGCTTTTTATACCCTATTTCATTTTTTTTTTTTTAAACGGTCATACAATTGAATAATAGTCTCATTAGTATATTAAACAGTCATATAATTGAATAATAGTTTCTTAAGTACATTGTCTTCAGTGGTGGTTAAAATGTATTTTTAGGAAATTTTTATCTCAGCTACTTTAGTGCTCATTAGAGTAACAAGTTTACAATAACGCTGATTTGAATCTGTGCTGGAAATGTTTATTTAGTGTATTGATATAATGCTTTGATATAATGCATTCAACTTAAGTGTTGGCTCAAATGATCTTTTTGTATCACGTTTTGCATTTTTTGCATTTTTCATTTTCTCTTGTTTGTTGAAAAACATTAAAAATATATTATTTGATAAGAAAATGAAAATATAAATCCAGGAGCACTAAATATAAAACAGAATAGCATTTGCAAAAATATTTGGAAAAGTAAAAACAGAATTTATGTTTACCTGATAAATTACTTTCTCCAACGGTGTGTCCGGTCCACGGCGTCATCCTTACTTGTGGGATATTCTCTTCCCCAACAGGAAATGGCAAAGAGCCCAGCAAAGCTGGTCACATGATCCCTCCTAGGCACCGCCTACCCCAGTCATTCGACCGACGTTAAGGAGGAATATTTGCATAGGAGAAACCATATGGTACCGTGGTGACTGTAGTTAAAGAAAATAAATTATCAGACCTGATTAAAAAAACCAGGGCGGGCCGTGGACCGGACACACCGTTGGAGAAAGTAATTTATCAGGTAAACATAAATTCTGTTTTCTCCAACATAGGTGTGTCCGGTCCACGGCGTCATCCTTACTTGTGGGAACCAATACCAAAGCTTTAGGACACGGATGAAGGGAGGGAGCAAATCAGGTCACCTAAATGGAAGGCACCACGGCTTGCAAAACCTTTCTCCCAAAAATAGCCTCAGAAGAAGCAAAAGTATCAAACTTGTAAAATTTGGTAAAAGTGTGCAGTGAAGACCAAGTCGCTGCCCTACATATCTGATCAACAGAAGCCTCGTTCTTGAAGGCCCATGTGGAAGCCACAGCCCTAGTGGAATGAGCTGTGATTCTTTCGGGAGGCTGCCGTCCGGCAGTCTCGTAAGCCAATCTGATGATGCTTTTAATCCAAAAAGAGAGAGAGGTAGAAGTTGCTTTTTGACCTCTCCTTTTACCAGAATAAACAACAAACAAGGAAGATGTTTGTCTAAAATCCTTTGTAGCATCTAAATAGAATTTTAGAGCGCGAACAACATCCAAATTGTGCAACAAACGTTCCTTCTTTGAAACTGGTTTCGGACACAGAGAAGGTACGATAATCTCCTGGTTAATGTTTTTGTTAGAAACAACTTTTGGAAGAAAACCAGGTTTAGTACGTAAAACCACCTTATCTGCATGGAACACCAGATGAGGAGAACACTGCAGAGCAGATAATTCTGAAACTCTTCTAGCAGAAGAAATTGCAACTAAAAACAAAACTTTCCAAGATAATAACTTAATATCAATGGAATGCAAGGGTTCAAACGGAACCCCCTGAAGAACTGAAAGAACTAAATTGAGACTCCAAGGAGGAGTCAAAGGTTTGTAAACAGGCTTAATTCTAACCAGAGCCTGAACAAAGGCTTGAACATCTGGCACAGCAGCCAGTCTTTTGTGAAGTAACACCGACAAGGCAGAAATCTGTCCCTTCAGGGAACTTGCAGATAATCCTTTTTCCAATCCTTCTTGAAGGAAGGATAGAATCCTAGGAATCTTAACCTTGTCCCAAGAGAATCCTTTAGATTCACACCAACAGATATATTTTTTCCAAATTTTGTGGTAAATCTTTCTAGTTACAGGCTTTCTGGCCTGAACAAGAGTATCAATAACAGAATCTGAGAACCCTCGCTTCGATAAAATCAAGCGTTCAATCTCCAAGCAGTCAGCTGGAGTGAAACCAGATTCGGATGTTCGAACGGACCCTGAACAAGAAGGTCTCGTCTCAAAGGTAGCTTCCAAGGTGGAGCCGATGACATATTCACCAGATCTGCATACCAAGTCCTGCGTGGCCACGCAGGAGCTATCAAGATCACCGACGCCCTCTCCTGATTGATCCTGGCTACCAGCCTGGGGATGAGAGGAAACGGCGGGAACACATAAGCTAGTTTGAAGGTCCAAGGTGCTACTAGTGCATCCACTAGAGCCGCCTTGGGATCCCTGGATCTGGACCCGTAGCAAGGAACTTTGAAGTTCTGACGAGAGGCCATCAGATCCATGTCTGGAATGCCCCACAGCTGAGTGACTTGGGCAAAGATTTCCGGATGGAGTTCCCACTCCCCCGGATGCAATGTCTGACGACTCAGAAAATCCGCTTCCCAATTTTCCACTCCTGGGATGTGGATAGCAGACAGGTGGCAGGAGTGAGACTCCGCCCATAGAATGATTTTGGTCACTTCTTCCATCGCTAGGGAACTCCTTGTTCCCCCCTGATGGTTGATGTACGCAACAGTTGTCATGTTGTCTGATTGAAACCGTATGAACTTGGCCCTCGCTAGCTGAGGCCAAGCCTTGAGAGCATTGAATATCGCTCTCAGTTCCAGAATATTTATCGGTAGAAGAGATTCTTCCCGAGACCAAAGACCCTGAGCTTTCAGGGATCCCCAGACCGCGCCCCAGCCCATCAGACTGGCGTCGGTCGTGACAATGACCCACTCTGGTCTGCGGAATGTCATCCCTTGTGACAGGTTGTCCAGGGACAGCCACCAACGGAGTGAGTCTCTGGTCCTCTGATTTACTTGTATCTTCGGAGACAAGTCTGTATAGTCCCCATTCCACTGACTGAGCATGCACAGTTGTAATGGTCTTAGATGAATGCGCGCAAAAGGAACTATGTCCATTGCCGCTACCATCAACCCGATCACTTCCATGCACTGAGCTATGGAAGGAAGAGGAACGGAATGAAGTATCCGACAAGAGTCTAGAAGTTTTGTTTTTCTGGCCTCTGTCAGAAAAATCCTCATTTCTAAGGAGTCTATTATTGTTCCCAAGAAGGGAACCCTTGTTGACGGGGATAGAGAACTCTTTTCCACGTTCACTTTCCACCCGTGAGATCTGAGAAAGGCCAGGACAATGTCCGTGTGAGCCTTTGCTTGAGGAAGGGACGACGCTTGAATCAGAATGTCGTCCAAGTAAGGTACTACAGCAATGCCCCTTGGTCTTAGCACAGCTAGAAGGGACCCTAGTACCTTTGTGAAAATCCTTGGAGCAGTGGCTAATCCGAAAGGAAGCGCCACGAACTGGTAATGTTTGTCCAGGAATGCGAACCTTAGGAACCGATGATGTTCCTTGTGGATAGGAATATGTAGATACGCATCCTTTAAATCCACCGTGGTCATGAATTGACCTTCTTGGATGGAAGGAAGAATAGTTCGAATGGTTTCCATCTTGAACGATGGAACCTTGAGAAACTTGTTTAAGATCTTGAGATCTAAGATTGGTCTGAACGTTCCCTTTTTTGGGAACTATGAACAGATTGGAGTAGAACCCCATCCCTTGTTCTCTTAATGGAACAGGATGAATCACTCCCATTTTTAACAGGTCTTCTACACAATGTAAGAATGCCTGTCTTTTTATGTGGTCTGAAGACAACTGAGACCTGTGGAACCTCCCCCTTGGGGGAAGTCCCTTGGATTCCAGAAGATAACCTTGGGAGACTATTTCTAGCGCCCAAGGATCCAGAACATCTCTTGCCCAAGCCTGAGCGAAGAGAGAGAGTCTGCCCCCCACCAGATCCGGTCCCGGATCGGGGGCCAACATTTCATGCTGTCTTGGTAGCAGTGGCAGGTTTCTTGGCCTGCTTTCCCTTGTTCCAGCCTTGCATTGGTCTCCAAGCTGGCTTGGCTTGAGAAGTATTACCCTCTTGCTTAGAGGACGTAGCACCTTGGGCTGGTCCGTTTCTACGAAAGGGACGAAAATTAGGTTTATTTTTTGCCTTGAAAGGCCGATCCTGAGGAAGGGCGTGGCCCTTACCCCCAGTGATATCAGAGATAATCTCTTTCAAGTCAGGGCCAAACAGCGTTTTCCCCTTGAAAGGAATGTTAAGTAGCTTGTTCTTGGAAGACGCATCAGCCGACCAAGATTTCAACCAAAGCGCTCTGCGCGCCACGATAGCAAACCCAGAATTCTTAGCCGCTAACCTAGCCAATTGCAAAGTGGCGTCTAGGGTGAAAGAACTAGCCAATTTGAGAGCATTGATTCTGTCCATAATCTCCTCCAAAGGAGGAGAATCACTATCGACCGCTCTTATCAGATCATCGAACCAGAAACATGCGGCTGTAGCGACAGGGACAATGCATGAAATTGGTTGTAGAAGGTAACCTTGCTGAACAAACATCTTTTTAAGCAAACCTTCTAATTTTTTATCCATAGGATCTTTGAAAGCACAACTATCCTCTATGGGTATAGTGGTGCGTTTGTTTAAAGTGGAAACCGCTCCCTCGACCTTGGGGACTGTCTGCCATAAGTCCTTTCTGGGGTCGACCATAGGAAACAATTTTTTAAATATGGGGGGAGGGACGAAAGGAATACCGGGCCTTTCCCATTCTTTATTAACAATGTCCGCCACCCGCTTGGGTATAGGAAAAGCTTCTGGGAGCCCCGGCACCTCTAGGAACTTGTCCATTTTACAAAGTTTCTCTGGGATGACCAACTTGTCACAATCATCCAGAGTGGATAATACCTCCTTAAGCAGAATGCGGAGATGTTCCAACTTAAATTTAAATGCAATCACATCAGGTTCAGCCTGTTGAGAAATGTTCCCTGAATCAGTAATTTCTCCCTCAGACAAAACCTCCCTGGCCCCATCAGACTGGGTTAGGGGCCCTTCAGAAATATTATTATCAGCGTCGTCATGCTCTTCAGTATCTAAAACAGAGCAGCCGCGCTTACGCTGATAAGTGTTCATTTTGGCTAAAATGTTTTTGACAGAATTATCCATTACAGCCGTTAATTGTTGCATAGTAAGGAGTATTGGCGCGCTAGATGTACTAGGGGCCTCCTGAGTGGGCAAGACTCGTGTAGACGAAGGAGGGAATGATGCAGTACCATGCTTACTCCCCTCACTTGAGGAATCATCTTGGGCATCATTATCATTATCACATAAATCACATTTATTTAAATGAATAGGTATTCTGGCTTCCCCACATTCAGAACACAGTCTATCTGGTAGTTCAGACATGTTAAACAGGCATAAACTTGATAACAAAGTACAAAAAACGTTTTAAAATAAAACCGTTACTGTCACTTTAAATTTTAAACTGAACACACTTTATTACTGCAATTGCGAAAAAACATGAAGGAATTGTTCAAAATTCACCAAATTTTCACCACAGTGTCTTAAAGCCTTAAAAGTATTGCACACCAAATTTGGAAGCTTTAACCCTTAAAATAACGGAACCGGAGCCGTTTTGAACTTTAACCCCTTTACAGTCCCTGGTATCTGCTTTGCTGAGACCCAACCAAGCCCAAAGGGGAATACGATACCAAATGACGCCTTCAGAAAGTCTTTTCTAAGTATCAGAGCTCCTCTCACATGCGACTGCATGCCATGCCTCTCAAAAACAAGTGCGCCACACCGGCGCAAAAATGAGGCTCTGCTTATGCTTTGGGAAAGCCCCTAAGAATAAGGTGTCTAAAACAGTGCCTGCCGATATTATTATATCAAAATACCCAGATAAAATGATTCCTCAAGGCTAAATATGTGTTAATAATGAATCGATTTAGCCCAGAAAAAGTCTACAGTTTTAATAAGCCCTTGTGAAGCCCTTATTTACGATCGTAATAAACATGGCTTACCGGATCCCATAGGGAAAATGACAGCTTCCAGCATTACATCGTCTTGTTAGAATGTGTCATACCTCAAGCAGCAAGAGACTGCACACTGTTCCCCCAACTGAAGTTAATTGCTCTCAACAGTCCTGTGTGGAACAGCCATGGATTTTAGTGACGGTTGCTAAAATCATTTTCCTCATACAAACAGAAATCTTCATCTCTTTTCTGTTTCTGAGTAAATAGTACATACCAGCACTATTTCAAAATAACAAACTCTTGATTGAATAATAAAAACTACAGTTAAACACTAAAAAACTCTAAGCCATCTCCGTGGAGATGTTGCCTGTACAACGGCAAAGAGAATGACTGGGGTAGGCGGTGCCTAGGAGGGATCATGTGACCAGCTTTGCTGGGCTCTTTGCCATTTCCTGTTGGGGAAGAGAATATCCCACAAGTAAGGATGACGCCGTGGACCGGACACACCTATGTTGGAGAAATATAATTAATTGAAGTTCTAAAGTTACTAAATCTTTATATAGAAAGATGTGGCTCAGAGGTATATACTTAGGTCTAATTTATTTGAATTTTGTTTTATTTAACAAAGTTACCCTGTCTTAGTAAGTGTAATATTGAGAACTTCTCTCTATTCTTTTAAGAAGCTATTCAGATTGAAGTCTATGTTCAGACCTTTTGGTTGTAATGTCTGCAATTGGAAGATCCATTTAGCTTCTGCTTGCATTAGTGTGTTCAATTGGTTCCCTCCCCTAAAGTTATTTCTTATTTTTTCTATAGCTGTGAAGGTAAAGAATTTTAAGTTACTATTATTACATAGTCTAAAATGTTTTGGAACTGGAAGCTCCAGGTTTCTTTTTTCTTCAGAATTTTCTATGGATAATATGTGCTCTCTTAGTCTTTCTCGTACTGTTCTCTCAGTTTCTCCAGTGTATTGGATGTTACATTTTTTACATTCTATCAGGTATATCACATTTTTATCCATACACCTTATAGTGTTTTTGATTTTATATTCTTTTTTAGTAATATTAGAAGTAAAAGTGTGCGTTTTCTTTGAGTGTTTGCATGCTTTACATATGTGGCAGGGGTAGAACCCTTTTAGATCAGATCCTAGAACCCCTTTTTCTATTTCTTTTCTTTTAGTGTTTTTCATTAAAGGAGCCAGTCTATTTTTTAGAGTGTTTGCTTTTCTGTACACAAATTTTGGTTTTGGGGGTAGGTGTGGGCCTATATCAGGATCATAGCTTAGGATATACCAATGTTTGCGAATGATTTTTTCTATTAAGTGTTTATCTTCAGCATACTGGGTGATACATGGGATATTTATTTTATCACTGGTTCTGTTACATTTATTTCCCTTTTTTGTATTATTTAGAATATCTGTTCTTTTAATCTTTCTTATCTCTTCTATATCTCTTTCTATTTTTTGTGTATCATATCCCCTGTCTATAAATTTCTGTTTAAAGACTGTGCTTTGTTGTTCAAAAGTGTCGGAGTCATTACAATTTCATTTTAATCTTAAAAACTGTCCTTTGGGAATATTTTGTTTCCATTTTTTCAAGTGACAACTTTCCCAATGAATATAGTTGTTCGCATCTACTTCCTTGAAATATGTCTTTGTGTTTAATTTGTCTCCATTTGATGAGATTTATAGATCTAGATAATTTATTTTTAGTTTGTTGTAATTATAGGTGAATTTAAGGTTCTTATCGTTGTTATTCATATTTTGGATACATTGTATCAAATCTTTTTCGTCCCCTGTCCATATAAAAAACAGAATTTATGCTTACCTGATAAATTACTTTCTCCAACGGTGTGTCCGGTCCACGGCATCATCCATAACTTGTGGGAATATTCTCTTCCCCAACAGGAAATGGGAAAGAGCACAGCAAAAGCTGTCCATATAGCCCCTCCCAGGCTCCGCCCCCCCAGTCATTCGACCGACGGTTAGGAGAAAAAAAGGAGAAACTATAGGGTGCCGTGGTGACTGTAGTGTATAGAGAAAGAAATTTTTCAAACCTGATTAAAAAACCAGGGCAGGCCGTGGACCGGACACACCGTTGGAGAAAGTAATTTATCAGGTAAGCATAAATTCTGTTTTCTCCAACATTGGTGTGTCCGGTCCACGGCGTCATCCATAACTTGTGGGAACCAATACCAAAGCTCTAGGACACGGATGAAGGGAGGGAGCAAATCAGGTTACCTAAACAGAAGGCACCACGGCTTGCAAAACCTTTCTCCCAAAAATAGCCTCCGAAGAAGCATAAGTATCAAATTTGTAGAATTTGGCAAAAGTGTGCAGAGAAGACCAAGTCGCTGCCTTACATATCTGATCAACAGAAGCCTCATTCTTGAAGGCCCATGTGGAAGCCACAGCCCTAGTAGAGTGAGCTGTGATTCGTTCAGGAGGCTGCAGTCCGGCAGTCTCATAAGCCAATCGGATGATGCTTTTCAGCCAGAAAGAAAGAGAGGTAGCAGTAGCTTTTTGTCCTCTCCTCTTACCAGAATAAACGACAAACAAAGAATAAGTTTGTCTGAAATCCTTTGTTGCTTCTAAATAGAACTTTAAAGCACAGACTACATCTAAATTGTGTAACAAACGTTCCTTCTTTGAAACTGGATTCGGACACAAAGAAGGAACAACTATTTCCTGGTTAATATTCTTGTTGGAAACAACCTTTGGAAGAAAACCAGGCTTGGTACACAAAACAACCTTATCTGAATGGAACACTAGATAGGGTGGATTACACTGCAAAGCAGATAATTCAGAAACTCTTCTAGCAGAAGAAATAGCAACCAAAAACAGAACTTTCCAAGATAGTAACTTGATATCTATGGAATGTAAGGGTTCAAACGGAACCCCTTGAAGAACTGAAAGAACAAAATTTAGACTCCAGGGAGGAGTCAAGGGTCTGTAAACAGGCTTGATTCTGACCAAAGCCTGTACAAAAGCTTGCACATCTGGCACAGCTGCCAGTCGTTTGTGTAACAAGACAGATAAAGCAGAAATCTGTCCTTTTAGAGAACTCGCTGACAATCTCTTATCCAAACCTTCTTGGAGAAAGGAGAGGATCTTAGGAATTTTAATCTTACTCCAGGAGAATCCCTTGGATTCACACCAACAGATATATCTTGTCCATATTTTATGGTAAATCTTTCTAGTCACAGGTTTTCTGGCTTGGACCAGAGTATCTATCACTGAATCTGAAAACCCACGCTTGGATAAAATAAAACGTTCAATTTCCAAGCAGTCAGCTGCAGAGAAACTAGATTTGGATGTTCGAATGGACCTTGTACTAGAAGATCCTGTCTCAAAGGTAGCTTCCATGGTGGAGCCGATGACATTCACCAGGTCTGCATACCAAGTCCTGCGCGGCCACGCAGGAGCTATCAAAATCACAGAGGCCTTCTCCTGTTTGATCCTGGCGCCACTAATGCATCCACTAGAGCCGCCTTGGGATCCCTGGATCTGAACCCGTAGCAAGGAACCTTGAAGTTCTAATGGGACGCCATCAGATCCATGTCTGGAATGCCCCATAATTGAGTCAACTGGGCAAACACCTCCGGGTGGAGTTCCCACTCCCCCGGATGGAAAGTCTGACGACTCAGATAATCCGCCTCCCAGTTGTCTACTCCTGGGATGTAGATTGCAGATAGGTGGCAGGAGTGATCCTCCGCCCATTTGATGATTTTGGATACCTCTCTCATCGCCAAGGAACTCCTTGTTCCCCCCTGATGGTTGATGTAAGCTACAGTCGTCATGTTGTCTGACTAGAATCTTATGAATCCGTCCTTCGCTAGTTGAGGCCAAGCCCGGAGAGCATTGAATATCACTGTCCAGATAAGGTGCCACTGCAATACCCCTTGGTCTTAGAACTGCTAGAAGGGACCCGAGCAGCTTTGTGAAAATTCTTGGAGCAGTGGCTAGCCCGAATGGGAGAGCCACGAACTGATAATGTTTGTCCAGAAAGGCGAACCTTAGGAACTGATGATGATCTTTGTGGATAGGAATATGTAGATACGCATCCTTTAAATCCACGGTAGTCATAAATTGACCCTCCTGGATTGTAGGTAAAATTGTTCGAATGGTTTCCATTTTGAACAATGGAACTCTGAGAAATTTGTTTAGAATTTTTAAATCCAGAATTGGTCTGAAAGTTCCCTCTTTTTTGGGAACTACAAACAGATTTGAGTAAAACCTCTGACCTTGTTCCACAGTTGGAACTGGGTGTATCACTCCCATCTTTTACACAATGTAAGAATGCCTGTCTCTTTATTTGGTTTGAAGATAAGTGAGACATGTGGAACCTTCCCCTTGGGGGTAAATCCTTGAATTCTAGAAGATAACCATGAGAGACTATTTCTAGTGCCCAGGGATCCTGAACATCTCTTGCCCAAGCCTGAGCAAAGAGAGAGAGTCTGCCCCCTACTAGATCCGGTCCCGGATTGGGGGCTACCCCTTCATGCTGCTTTGGTAGCAGCAGCAGGCTTCTTGGCATGTTTACCCTTGTTCCAGCCTTGCATTGGTTCCCAAGCTGGTTTAGTCTGGGAAGCGTTACCCTCTTGTCTAGAGGCTGCAGAGTTGGAAGCCGGTCCATTCCTGAAATTGCGAAAGGAACGAAAATTGGACTTATTCTTAGCCTTGAAAGGTCTATCTTGTGGGAGGGCATGGCCCTTTCCCCCAGTGATGTCTGAAATAATCTCTTTCAATTCTGGCCCAAAAAGGGTCTTACCCTTGAAAGGGATATTAAGCAATTTTGTCTTGGAAGATACATCCGCCGACCAAGAGTGCTCTGCGCGCCACAATTGCAAACCCTGAATTTTTCGCCACTAACCTCGCTAACTGCAAAGCGGCGTCTAAAATAAAGGAATTAGCTAACTTAAGTGCGTGAATTCTGTCCATGACATCCTCATACGGAGTCTCCCTACTGAGCGTCTTTTCCAGTTCCTCGAACCAGAACCACGCCGCTGTAGTGACAGGAATAATGCACGAAATAGGTTGAAAGAGGTAACCTTGCTGTACAAAAATCTTTTTAAGCAAACCCTCCAATTTTTTATCCATAGGATCTTTGAAAGCACAATTGTCCTCAATAGGAATGGTCGTGCGCTTGGCTAGTGTAGAAACCGCCCCCTCGACCTTAGGGACTGTTTGCCATAAGTCCTTCCTGGGGTCGACCATAGGGAACAATTTCTTAAATATAGGAGGAGGGACAAAAGGTATGCCTGGCTTCTCCCACTCCTTATTCACTATGTCCGCCACCCGTTTAGGTATCGGAAAGGCATCAGGGTGCACCGGGACCTCTGGGAACTTGTCCATCTTGCACAATTTTTCTGGGATGACCAGATTGTCACAATAATCCAGAGTAGATAGCACCTCCTTTAGTAATGCGCGGAGATGCTCTAATTTAAACTTAAATGTCACAACATCAGGTTCTGCCTGCTGAAAAATTCTTCCTGTATCAGAAATTTCTCCATCTGACAAACCCTCCCTCACTGCCACTTCAGACTGGTGTGAGGGTATGACATAAAAATTATCATCAGCGCCCTCCTGCTCTACAGTGTTTAAAACAGAGCAATCGCGCTTTCTCTGAAATGCTGGCATTTTGGATAAAATATTAGCTATGGAGTTATCCATTACTGCCGTTAATTGTTGCATAGTAACAAGCATTGGCGCGCTAGAAGTACTAGGGGTCGCCTGCGTGGGCATAACTGGTATAGACACAGAAGGAAATGATGTAGAACTATCTCTACTTCCTTCATCTGAGGAATCATCCTGGGCAACCTTAATATTTGTGACAGTACTGTCCTTACTATGTTTGGACGCTATGGCACAATTATCACATATATTTGAAGGGGGAACCACATTGGCTTCCATACATACAGAACATGATCTATCTGAAGGTACAGACATGTTAAACAGGCTTAAACTGGTTAATAAAGCACAAAAACCATTTTAAAAGAAAACCATTACTGTCTCTTTAAATATTAAACAGGGCACACTTTATTACTGAATATGTGAAAAACTATGAAGGAATTATCCAATCTTTACCAAATTTTCACCACAGTGTCTTAATGCATTCAAAGTATTGCACCCCAATTTTCAAGCTGTTAACCTTTAAAATGTGGAAACCGGAGCCGTTTGCAATTTTAACCCCACTACAGTCCCAGCCACAGCCTTTGTTGCGACTTCACCAATCCCAGGGGGGTATACGATACCAATTCAAGCCTTCTAGGAATGTTTTCAGTGGATACCAGACCCTCACACATGCAGCTGCATGCACTGTACTCAAAAGTAACTGCGCAATAATGGCGCGAAAATGAGGCTCTGCCTATTATAGTGAAAGGCCCTTCCTGACTGGGAAGGTGTCTAAACTAGTGCCTGGCGATAAAAACGTTCCCCAAACAATAAAAGTGTGAAAATTACTTCAAACTTTCAAAAATAACTTAAATAAACAATCAATTTAGCCCTTAAGAGTGTCCACCAGTTAATAGCCCATAATAAGCCCTTTATTCTTTCTAAGTCTAAGAAAATGGCTTACCGATCCCCATGAGGGAAAAATGACAGCCTTCCAGCATTACACAGAAAAATGGCTAGTCATACCTTGAGCAGAATAGTCTGCAAACTGTTCCCCCCAACTGAAGTTCTCTCAGCTCAACAGTCCTGCGTGGGAACAGCAATTGATTTTAGTTACTGCTGCTAAAATCATACTCCTCTTTTAAACAGAACTCTTCATCTCTTTCTGTTTCAGAGTAAATAGTACATACCAGCACTATTTTAAAATAACAAACTCTTGATAGAAGAATAAAAAACTACAACTAAACACCACATGCTCTTCACCATCTCCGTGGAGATGCTACTTGTTCAGAGCGGCAGAGAATGACTGGGGGGGCGGAGCCTGGGAGGGGCTATATGGACAGCTTTTGCTGTGCTCTTTGCCATTTCCTGTTGGGGAAGAGAATATTCCCACAAGTTATGGATGACGCCGTGGACCGGACACACCAATGTTGGAGAAAAGAGATCATCTATGTATCTCTTATAAATTAAAAAAAAATTCTTAAAATTACTGTTGTTGATAAAATAATTTTCCCATAGACCCATGAACAGGTTTGCGTAGCTGGGGGCAAATTTGGTGCCCATCGCAGTTCCGCAAACCTGTTCATAGAAGCTACCATCATATAAAAAATAGTTGTGTGTTAGGATAAAATTAATACCATCTAAAATAAATTCAATTTGGTCTTGTGGCATTTCGCCCTCCTTGGTGAGAAAATATTTTACTGCACATATTCCATCTAAGTGTTGTATACTTGTTTATAATGATGAGACATCACAGGTAACTAGTAAATAATTTGGTTTCCAATGAATATTCTCCAGGATTTTTAATAGGCTAGTTGAATCTTTCAGATAGGAATCTAGGTTTTTTTACATGTTGTTGAAGAAACCTATCTATATATGCTGAGAGATTTGATGTTCTAGGAGAACATCCTAGAACATATGAAAACCAAACTAATTACCATGAACATCGAAATACATATAACAGACCAACAAACAGTGAGCATTTAAGAACATATGAACAACAAACCAGCAACTATAACGAACATCGAAATACACACAATAGAACATATAACAGCTATAACAATTACAACAACCACAACAGATTTTCAGTCTTAGATAGGTGTGAACCAGAAAATAGATTTGACAGCAAAGATCAAACAAAAAGAGATGAAGATCAAATAAGAAATACAACTAAAAACATATGAACAACAAACCAACAACTATTACGGACATCGAAATACACACAATAGACCATATAACAGCTATAACAATTACAACAACCACAACAGATTTTCAGTCTTAGATAGGTGTGAACCAGAAAATAGATTTGACAGCAAAGATCAAACAAAAAGAGATGAAGATCAAATAAGAAATACAACTAAAAATAGTTCCAAAAAGTCACAGGATTTTTTAGAACTAGGCCCACAACAAAGCTCAGGGAGAAGAAAAAGAAGACATTCGGAAAGAGGGGAACTAGAGGAGGTAGATCAAAAAGAACTAAGAGAACAACAATACCCACAAAAGACCCAGTTCCAAGAATTAAAAAGAAAGAAATAAATACACAACCACAGGGAATATATAATCTAAGTAAACTAAAATTAAATGAAACACAAAATCAAATACTTAGTAAGGGACTATCGTTCGCCCCAACTAAAACCACTGACAAATTTAACACATTCATAGATGCACACAAGTTTGTTCGAAACCTTACATTAAAAAAATACTTTATTAAAAATCCAGTTGAAAAAAAGCAATCAAAAATGAATTAGCATGCAGTTCAAACTCTACTACAACAGAAATGAAAACTTTTCTCAAAGATGAAAAGGGTTTCATTCATACTGACTTAAAAAAGAAATCTAATTTTTACCCTAAGAATGAGAAGGGTAAATATATCGATACGTTCGAAAAACTAATTACAACAGATATAACAAATTTAGGCCTAGATTTGGAGTTTGGCGGTAGCCGTGAAAACCAGCGTTAGAGGCTCCTAACGCTGGTTTTAGGCTAACTCCGGTATTTGGAGTCACTCAAAAAAGGGTCTAACGCTCACTTTTCAGCCGCGACTTATCCATACCGCAGATCGCCTTAAGTAAATTGCGTATCCTATCTTTTCAATGGGATTTTTCTAACTCCGGTATTTAGAGTCGTGGCTGAAGTGAGCGTTAGAAATCTAATGACAAAACTCCAGCCGCAGAAAAAAAGTCAGTAGTTAAGAGCTTTCTGGGCTAACGCCGGTTCATAAAGCTCTTAACTACTGTGCTCTAAAGTACACTAACACCCATAAACTACCTATGCACCCCTAAAACGAGGTCCCCCCACATCTCCGCCACTCGATTAAATTTTTTTAACCCCTAATCTGCCGACCGCCACCTACGTTATACTTATGTACCCCTAATCTGCTGCCCCTAACACCGCCGACCCCTGTATTATATTTATTAACCCCTAATATGCCCCCCACAACGTCGCCGCCAGCTATCTACAATAATTAACCCCTAATCTGCCGACCGCAAAGCGCCGCCACCTACATTATAGCTATGTACCCCTAATCTGCTGCCCCTAACACCGCCGACCCCTATATTATATTTATTAACCCCTAATCTGCCCCCCTCAACTTCGCCTCCACCTGCCTACACTTATTAACCCCTAATCTGCCGAGCGGACCGCACCGCTACTATAATAAAGTTATTAACCCCTAATCCGCCTCACTAACCCTATAATAAATAGTATTAACCCCTAATCTGCCCTCCCTAACATCGCCAACACCTAACTTCAATTATTAACCCCTAATCTGCCGACCGGAGCTCACCGCTATTCTAATAAATGTATTAACCCCTAAAGCTAAGTCTAACCCTAACACTAACACCCCCCTAAATTAAATATAATTTTAATCTAACTAAATTAATTAACTCTTATTAAATAAATTATTCCTATTTAAAGATAAATACTTACCTGTAAAATAAATCCTAATATAGCTACAATATAAATTATAATTACATTGTAGCTATTTTAGGATTAATATTTATTTTACAGGCAACTTTGTAATTATTTTAACCATGTACAATAGCTATTAAATAGTTAAGAACTATTTAATAGCTACCTAGTTAAAATAATTACAAAATTACCTGTAAAATAAATCCTAACCTAAGTTACAATTAAACCTAACACTATACTATCATTAAATTAATTAAATAAAATACCTATAATTACCTACAATTAAACCTAACACTACACTATCAATACATTAATTAAATACAATATCTACAAATAACTACAATGAAATAAACTAACTAAAGTACAAAAAATAAAAAAGAACTAAGTTACAAAAAATAAAAAAATATTTACAAACATAATAAAAATATTACAACAATTTTAAACTAATTACACCTACTCTAAGCCCCCTAATAAAATAACAAAGACCCCCAAAATAAAAAATGCCCTACCCTATTCTAAATTAATAAAGTTCAAAGCTCTTTTACCTTACCAGCCCTGAACAGGGCCCTTTGCGGGGCATGCCCCAAGAAGTTCAGCTCTTTTGCCTGTAAAAAAAAAAAACATACAATACCCCCCCCCAACAATACAACCCACCACCCACATACCCCTAATCTAACCCAAACCCCCCTTAAATAAACCAAAAACAAAGCCCCTGAAGATCATCCTACCTTGTCTTCACCTCACCAGGTATCACCGATCCGTCCTGGCTCCAAAATCTTCATCCAACCCAAGCGGGGGCTGGCGATCCATCATCCGGTGGCTGAAGAGGTCCAGAAGAGGCTCCAAAGTCTTCATCTTATCCAGGAAGAAGAGGCGATCCGGACCGGCAACCATCTTGATCCAAGCGGCATCTTCTATCTTCATCCGATGACGACCGGCTCCATCCTGAAGACCTCCACCGCGGACCCATCTTCATCCGGCGACGTCCAACTGAAGAATGACGGTCCCTTTAAGGGACGTCATCCAAGATGGCGTCCCTCGAATTCCGATTGGCTGATAGGATTATATCAGCCAATCGGAATTAAGGTAGGAATATTCTGATTGGCTGATGGAATCAGCCAATCAGAATCAAGTTCAATCCGATTGGCTGATCCAATCAGCCAATCAGATTGAGCTCGCATTCTATTGGCTGTTCCGATCAGCCAATAGAATGCGAGCTCAATCTGATTGGCTGATTGGATCAGCCAATCTGATTGAACTTGATTCTGATTGGCTGATTCCATCAGCCAATCAGAATATTCCTACCTTAATTCCGATTGGCTGATAGAATCCTATCAGCCAATCGGAATTCGAGGGACGCCATTTTGGATGACGTCCCTTAAAGGAACCGTCATTCTTCAGTTGGACGTCGCCGGAAGAAGATGGGTCCGCGGTGGAGGTCTTCAGGATGGAGCCGGTCGTCATCGGATGAAGATAGAAGATGCCGCTTGGATCAAGATGGTTGCCGGTCCAGATCGCCTCTTCTTCCCAGATAGGATGAAGACTTTGGAGCCTCTTCTGGACCTCTTCAGCCACCGGATGATGGATCGCCAGCCCCCGCTTGGGTTGGATGAAGATTTTGGAGCCAGGACGGATCGGTGATACCTGGTGAGGTGAAGACAAGGTAGGATGATCTTCAGGGGCTTAGTGTTAGGTTTATTTAAGGGGGGTTTGGGTTAGATTAGGGGTATGTGGGTGGTGGGTTGTAATGTTGGGGGGGGTATTGTATGTTTTTTTTACAGGCAAAAGAGCTGAACTTCTTGGGGCATGCCCCGCAAAGGGCCCTGTTCAGGGCTGGTAAGGTAAAAGAGCTTTGAACTTTATTAATTTAGAATAGGGTAGGGCATTTTTTATTTTGGGGGTCTTTGTTATTTTATTAGGGGGCTTAGAGTAGATGTAATTAGTTTAGAATTGTTGTAATATTTTTCTTATGTTTGTAGATATTTTTTTATTTTTTGTAACTTAGTTCTTTTTTATTTTTTGTACTTTAGTTAGTTTATTTCATTGTAGTTATTTGTAGATATTGTATTTAATTAATTTATTGATAGTGTAGTGTTAGGTTTAATTGTAGGTAATTGTAGGTATTTTATTTAATTAATTTAATGATAGTATAGTGTTAGGTTTAATTGTAACTTAGGTTAGGATTTATTTTACAGGTAATGTTGTAATTATTTTAACTAGGTAACTATTAAATAGTTCTTAACTATTTAATAGCTATTGTACCTGGTTAAAATAAATACAAAGTTACCTGTAAAATAAATATTAATCCTAAAATAGCTACAATGTAATTATAATTTATATTGTAGCTATATTAGGATTTATTTTACAGGTAAGTATTTAGCTTTAAATAGGAATAATTTATTTAATAAGAGTTAATTAATTTTGTTAGATTAAAATTATATTTAACTTAGGGGGGTGTTAGGGTTAGACTTAGCTTTAGGGGTTAATACATTTATTAGAATAGCGGTGAGCTCCGGTCGGCAGATTAGGGGTTAATAATCGAAGTTAGGTGTCGGCAATGTTAGGGAGGGCAGATTAGGGGTTAATACTATTTATTATAGGGTTAGTGAGGCAGATTAGGGGTTAATAACTTTATTATAGTAGTGGTGCGGTCCGGTCGGCAGATTAGGGGTTAATAAGTGTAGGCGACATTGTGGGGAGCAGATTAGGGGTTAATAAATATAATATAGGGGTCGGCGGTGTTAGGGGCAGCAGATTAGGGGTACATAGGGATAATGTAAGTAGCGGCGGTTTACGGAGTGGCAGATTAGGGGTTAAAAAAATATGCAGGGGTCAGCGATAGCAGGGGCGGCAGAATAGGGGTTAATAAATGTAAGGTTAGGGGTGTTTAGACTCGGGGTACATGTTAGAGTGTTAGGTGCAGACGTAGGAAGTGTTTACGCATAGCAAACAATGGGGCTGCGTTAAGAGCTGAACGCAGCTTTTTTGCAGGTGTTAGGAAACAATGGGGCTGTTTGAGCTGAAAAAAAACCTAAGGGGGAATCGTGCACGAGCACGTTTTTGAGGCTGGCAGCGTCCGTAAGCAACTCTGGTATCGAGAGTTGAAGTTGCATTAAAAATGCTCTACGCTCCTTTTTTGGAGCCTAACGCAGCCTTTATGTGGACTCTCAATACCAGAGTTATTTTTATGGTGCGGCCAGAAAAAAGCCGGCGTTAGCTACGCGGGTCCTTACCGACAAAACTCCAAATCTAGGCCTTAGTAAACAAGAAAAACAAAACAAAATCTTACAAGGAAACAAAAATTACTCATAACAGAATTAGAAAAGAATAATGAAATCATAAAACCCGCTGATAAAGGGGGGGGGGGGTATTGTGATATTAGACAAATCTCAATATGACGATATGATATTTAAATTATTAAATAATACTGATACATACAAAAAGATGATAACGAACCCAACAAGAGTCTATCAAATTTTCCTAAAAAAACATCTGGAAAAGGCAAAAACAACAGGAATAATCACAGATAAAGAATATGATTTTCTGTACCCCAATTACCCTAGAATCCCAATTATATATGCACTTCCAAAAATACACAAAAATAGCAAAAACCCACCAGGTCGCCCAATCATATCGGGTATTAACTCCCTCACATCAAATCTCTCAGCATATATCATAGGAATCTAGGTTTTTTACATGTTGTTGAAGAAACCTATCTGAAAGACTCAACTAGCCTATTAAAAATCCTGGAGAATATTCATTAGAAACCAAATTATTTACTAGTTACCTGTGATGTCTCATCATTATACACAAGTATACAACACTTAGATGGTATATGTGCAGTAAAATATTTTCTCACCAAGGAGGGCGAAATGCCACAAGACCAAATTGAATTTATTTTAGATGGTATTAATTTTATCCTAACACATAACTATTTTTTATATGATGGTAGCTTCTATGAACAGGTTTGCGGAACTGCGATGGGCACCAAATTTGCCCCCAGCTATTCAAACCTGTTCATGGGTCTATGGGAAAATAATTTTATCAACAACAGTAATTTTAAGAAAAATGTTTTAATTTATAAGAGATACATAGATGATCTCTTTTTTATATGGACAGGGGACGAAAAAGATTTGATACAATGTATCCAAAATATGAATAACAACGATAAGAACCTTAAATTCACCTATAATTACAACAAACTAAAAATAAATTATCTAGATCTAGAAATCTCATCAAATGGAGACAAATTAAACACAAAGACATATTTCAAGGAAGTAGATGCGAACAACTATATTCATTGGGAAAGTTGTCACTTGAAAAAATGGAAACAAAATATTCCCAAAGGACAGTTTTTAAGATTAAAAAGAAATTGTAATGACTCCGACACTTTTGAACAACAAAGCACAGTCTTTAAACAGAAATTTATAGACAGGGGATATGATACACAAAAAATAGAAAGAGATATAGAAGAGGTAAGAAAGATTAAAAGAACAGATATTCTAAATATTACAAACAAGGGAAATAAATGTAACAGAACCAGTGATACAATAAATATCCCATGTATCACCCAGTATGCTGAAGATAAACACTTAATAGAAAAAATTATTTGCAAACATTGGTATATCCTAAGCTATGATCCTGATATAGGCCCACACCTACCCCCAAAACCAAAATTTGTGTACAGAAAAGCAAACACTCTAAAAAATAGACTGGCTCCTTTAATGAGAAACACTAAAAGAAAAGAAATAGAAAAAGGGGTTCTAGGATCTGATCTAAAAGGGTTCTACCCCTGCCACATATGTAAAGCATGCAAACACTCAAAGAAAATGCACACTTTTACTTCTAATATTACTAAAAAAGAATATAATATCAAAAACACTATAAGGTGTATGGATAAAAATGTGATATACCTGATAGAATGTAAAAAATGTAACATCCAATACACTGGAGAAACTGAGAGAACAGTACGAGAAAGACTAAGAGAGCACATATTATCCATAGAAAATTCTGAAGAAAAAAGAAACCTGGAGCTTCCAGATCCAAAACATTTAGACTATGTAATAATAGTAACTTAAAATTCTTTACCTTCACAGCTATAGAAAAAATAAGAAATAACTTTAGGGGAGGGAACCAATTGAACACACTAATGCAAGCAGAAGCTAAATGGATCTTCCAATTGCAGATATTACACCCAAAAGGTCTGAACATAGACTTCAATCTGAATAGCTTCTTAAAAAGGATAGAGAGAAGTTCTCAATATTACACTTACTAAGACAGGTTAACTTTGTTAAATAAAACAAAATTCAAATAAATTAGACCTAAGTATATACCTCTGAGCCACATCTTTCTATATAAAGATTTAGTAACTTTAGAACTTCAATTAATTATATTTTACTTTTCCAAATATTTTTGCAAATGCTATTCTCTTTTATATTTAGTGCTCCTGGATTTATATTTTCATTTTCTTATCAAATAGTATATTTTTAATGTTTTTCAACAAACGAGAGAAAATGAAAAATGCAAAAAATGCAAAACGAGATAAAAAAAGATCATTTGAGCCAACACTTAAGTTGAATGCATTATATCAATACACTAAATAAACATTTCCAGCACAGATTCAAATCAGCGTTATTGTAAACGTGTTACTCTAATGAGCACTAAAGTAGCGGAGATAAAAATTTCCAAAAAATACATTTTAACCACCACTGAAGACAATGTACTTAAGAAATTATTATTCAATTATATGACTGTTTGAAATACTAATGAGACTATTATTCAAATGTATGACCGTTTTAAAAAAACTGAAATAGGGTATAAAAAGCCCGCCAACATGTATTGCAGTAGTATAGCTTGAAAAACAGAATTTATGCTTACCTGATAAATTACTTTCTCCAACGGTGTGTCCGGTCCACGGCGTCATCCTTACTTGTGGGATATTCTCTTCCCCAACAGGAAATGGCAAAGAGTCCCAGCAAAGCTGGTCACATGATCCCTCCTAGGCTCCGCCCACCCCAGTCATTCGACCGACGGACAGGAGGAAATATATATAGGAGAAACCATATGATACCGTGGTGACTGTAGTTAGAGAAAATAATTCATCAGACCTGATTAAAAAACCAGGGCGGGCCGTGGACCGGACACACCGTTGGAGAAAGTAATTTATCAGGTAAGCATAAATTCTGTTTTCTCCAACATTGGTGTGTCCGGTCCACGGCGTCATCCTTACTTGTGGGAACCAATACCAAAGCTTTAGGACACGGATGAAGGGGGGGAGCAAATCAGGTCACCTAAATGGAAGGCACCACGGCTTGCAAAACCTTTCTCCCAAAAATAGGCTCCGAAGAAACAAAAGTATCAAATTTGTAAAATTTGGCAAAAGTGTGCAGTGAAGACCAAGTCGCTGCCTTACATATCTGGTCAACAGAAGCCTCGTTCTTGAAGGCCCATGTGGAAGCCACAGCCCTAGTGGAGTGAGCTGTGATTCTTTCAGGAGGCTGCCGTCCAGCAGTCTCATAAGCCAATCGGATAATGCTTTTAAGCCAAAAGGAAAGAGAGGTAGAAGTCGCTTTTTGACCTCTCCTTTTACCAGAATAAACAACAAACAAGGAAGATGTTTGTCTGAAATCTTTAGTAGCCTCTAAATAGAATTTTAGAGCACGGACTACGTCCAAATTGTGTAACAAACGTTCCTTCTTTGAAACTGGATTCGGACACAAAGAAGGTACAACTATCTCCTGGTTAATATTCTTGTTTGAAACAACTTTCGGAAGAAAACCTGGCTTAGTACGCAAAACCACCTTATCTGCATGGAACACCAGATAGGGCGGAGAACACTGCAGAGCAGATAACTCTGAAACTCTTCTAGCAGAAGAAATTGCAACCAAAAACAAAACTTTCCAAGATAGTAACTTAATATCTACGGAATGTAAGGGTTCAAACAGAACCCC